>NC_035438.2:118286559-118448672 GCF_002127325.2 Helianthus annuus | reverse complement strand
AGACAAAAAAGAAAAGATATCAGTGATCCTCATCATAAGAGACAGGACTGATAGTGATCCTTCAAGGATCCTCTACCCTACCATGAGTGGCCCATTCCTTGGGCAGATCCTTTCCATCCGGGATGGAATCCTCTTAACAAAGGAAAAATCGACGTTTCCAGTTGGTATCATTCTTGGTAACCTTGAAGATTGGATGATCCTCCCCAGCTTTCCGTTTCAACAAGTACCGGTGAGAACCAAAGGTGGTGAGATCATAAAGTTCAGCTAACTCTGACATCCCCAAATCAATCCCTTCTTGCTCGATGATCCTCTCGAAGGTATATAGAACCCTCCAGATCATCGGCATAGCCTGGATATATGAGATGCCGGCAAGAGAAAAGAAGGATTGGGTAAATGTCGGAAAAGGATATGAATACCCGATGAGGAAAGGAGTAGCAGGAAAGGCCACCCAAGTGTCCGAAACAAAATCACTCAGAGCAGTAGGATCAAAGGGTTTGAAAACAACATTCGCTGGGAAACAATGGCGAATCTTGTCTATTTGGATATCGGTAAAACAGCATCTCTCCATAGGAGAATCTTTGATAATCCCCTGGCTTTTCAAGGGACTATCCTTCTTAGAGCCTTTGTGCGGTGAATCCGAAGAAGCATATTCGAGATGAAAACAGGGTAAAAGCAAGAAAGAACAGAGCAAAGAAGAAAAAGAAGAAGATGATACCTGATCAAGCCTTCGGTGACGATTATAAAGGAAGATACTTCGAATTTAAATGCAAAATGATCCTAACCCTATCTCCTATTTATAATGATGATTCGCAGGGATTGTCACATCAGTGACGTAAATATCACAACGGCTAGTCCATATGTAACGGCTAGTAACCCGGAATCGTCCGTTAGAGATAAGCTCGAAACAAAATATAACTCATCCATTTACATTTAACTCCTTATATTTTGGGGGCAATTGTTAGGGCTGGATTTTTACTATGAATGATCCTTATACGTGATCCTAACCAGTGATCCTTATTTCTTTGGCAGGCAGTGATCCTCAGCCGGACCTCAGGATCAGGATCACGGGACATTGAAGTGATCCTTATACTAACGGTCATTTTCGATTACTACAATATTATTTTGCAGGAATATCTAGCAGGATATGCCCTACATATCATGATCCAGGGACGCGCTTTTACAAATATGGCAAGAGCTGAATTGAAGATGAACGTTGTGCCGGATATGGAAACATGGCTTGATCTAAGGGCAGCAATTTAGGCTAGATTATCTTTATTTCTAAAGGGGTAATGAGCTGATTAGTGGTCTATCTACCTAAAATAAGTTACCTACACATGTATAAATACCCATCTTCCTCATTCGGAAGAAGACACACAACATACGACACAACTCTCAACACTTAGACACTCAGTGATCCTTGTACTCAGCTCATTATCATCCGAAGTTGTAACTACATTTTTGTTATATTGAAGTTGGTGATCGGTAGTTGCCATCACCCGAGGTTTTTTATGCCGGAGATCATACATTGATCAAGGGCTTTTTCCTCGTATAAATCATTGTGTCTTTGTATATTCATCACAGAAGTGATCCTTTACTTTCATAGCTAACCAAGCATCATACCCCGTTTACATAAAGTTTGGTTACATTATCCTTGTGTGATTTTTGACCAAAACATTAAGCAAGGGGCATCTAAAAGAATTGTTGGGAAGAAAAAAGCAAAGGACTCAGGATCCTGAAAGGATCCCTGAAAAGGCTCCAGCCCCTCCGGCGAATGCACAAGTGATCAACTTTATTTCCGGAGGATCAGACATCTGTGGTACATCCTTCTCGGCGGCCAAAAGGCATGCAAAGGAAGCAAAAATGATAATGGAGAGAGACCTATTCGAACATCGAGTGTCTCGGAAGGAAAGACGATAACGTTTGATGAGAATGATCGCATTAACATCCAGGATCCTCATCATGATAGTTTAGTTATTACCCTCTTTATCTCTAACCATTTTGTCCGCAGGATCCTTATCGACGGAGGAAGCTCAGTGAACATTATCCAGCTTGATGTTCTGAAGAAAATGGGTATCCCAGAATCAGACATCACACCAAGATCCTCCGTGCTTGTAGGATTCAGTGGAGAAACGAAGAAAACTCTGGGGGACATCAAACTCCCAATCTACGTGGAAGGATTACATAATTATCAAAAATTTTGTGTTATTGACTGTTTATCTTGTTGCAACGTTATCCTTGGCAGGCCCTGGATACATGATATGAAAGCAGTCCCATCCACCTATCATCAATGTGTGAAACTCCCTAGCCCATGGGGGATAATCAAGATCGACAGTGATCAGCAGGAGGCTAAGGATTGTTATACCTCATCCATGAAGCCAACCTCGAAGCCAAGGGAGCAATAGCAATTACAGTATCCTCCGAGGAATGTCTTGGAGGCAAGGGAACAAGATGTGGACGAAATCCTCTTGGATCCTAGTGATCCTGAATCAAAAATCTATATCGGATCAGGGATCCTTGGCAAGATGAAAGAAGACATGATATCCTTCCTCAAAAGAAGAAAGTCTACCTTTGCATGGAAGCACGAAGATATGACAGGTATATCTAAGGATATCATAACTCATAAACTTGGCATTGACAGGTCTATCAAACCAATCCATCAAAAAAGGAGGAAGTTTGCACCAGAAAGGAATGCCATTATCCAAGAAGAAGTAGAGAGACTACTTCGAGCAGGTATGATCAGAGAAGTAAAATATCCAAAATGGTTAGCCAATGTGGTCGTTGTCCAAAAGAAAAAGGAAAGTGGAGGGTATGTGTCGATTTCACTGATCTGAATAAGGCATGTCCCAAGGATCCTTTCCCATTACCCCACATTGACTCCATGGTGGATGCAACAGCGGGGCATGAACTGTTGACCTTTATGGATGCATCATCTGGATTCCAACAAATTCAGATGGAACCATCTGACCAAGAGGATACAGCCTTTATGACCCCAACCGGTTTGTATTGTTATATTGCCATGCCTTTTGGATTAAGAAATGCAGGTGCAACATATCAAAGGCTGGTGAATATGATGTTCAAAGATCAAATTGGACAAACTATGGAAGTATACATAGATGATATGGTAGTCAAATCAAAGAAAGCTGAGGATCACCTAAGGGATTTGGAAGAAGTATTTGATATCCTTGATAACTATAACATGAAGCTTAATCCTTCAAAATGCCACTTTGGTGTTAAGGCAGGTAAATTCCTAGGATATATGGTAACTCAGAGGGGCATTGAAGCAAGTCCGGAGCAAATTGAAGCACTAGTGAACATCAAGTCCCCTGCCAATGCTAAGGATGTGCAAAGGCTAACAGGCAGGATAGCAGCTCTGAACAGGTTCATATCAAAATCCTCAGAAAAGTGTAAAGAATTTTACGATATCCTAAGGAAGAACAAGAAGTTTGAATGGACTGAGAAACATGAGAATGCTTTAGAAGCCCTTAAAGAATATATGTCCTCAGCACCAGCATTATCAAAACCCGAAAAAGGAGATGTGTTATCCTTATACCTGGCGGTATCCTCAACCGCTGTAAGTGCTGTCCTTGTTAAGGATCACGAAGGTACACAATATCCTATCTACTATGTAAGTAAGAGTTTACTTGATGCCGAATCCAGGTACTCACACCTCGAAAAACTTATTCTTGCATTAATCATGGCATCAACTAAGTTAAGGCATTATTTTGAAACCCATACTATTGTTGTTAGAACTAATTTTCCAATCAAGAATGTCCTCAGGAAACCAGAGATGTCCGGAAGAATGGCTAAGTGGGCAGTAAAGCTTAGTGCCCATGATATAAGATACGAGCCTAGAACAGCCATCAAATCCCAAGCACTAGCTGACTTTGTGGCTGATTTCAGTAGTGATCTACAAAAGGAAGCAGAATTGGAGGTCCAGCAGCTGGATGAGACCAAGGATCCTTGGATACTACACACTGATGGATCCTCAAATGTCAAGGGCACAGGGCTCGGGATACTACTAAAATCGCCACAGGGGGACATAATACCCCACTCCATAGCCTGTGAGTTCCAAGCAACTAACAATGAGGCTGAATATGAAGCCTTAATTGCTGGCTTGCAAATTGCTAAGGATATGGGGGTGAAATATCTTAAAGTATATGTGGACTCATTATTGATCACCAATCACTTTAATGGATCCTATGCTGTTAAAGGAGAAAAACTAACCAAATATTTAGAGATAGTCAAGGAATTGGCACTCTCTTTTGTCTCTTTCAGCTTAACACAGGTACCAAGGGAGGATAACACGGAAGCTGATGCATTGGCCAACCTAGGACCATCCTTAAAGATTCCAGAAGATATAAGTATCCCTATCATCCATATCCTGGCTCCTGCTATTGAAAATCAGGTGGCCATGGAAATAGAAGAGGATACTGCAGTGATCCCTAGTGAAGAAGCTCAATCTTATTCAGGATCATGGATCTCACCAATCATGAGATACTTGCAATACGGGGAGATTCCGATGGGAGAAAATCCTAGAGCTTTCAGGATCAAGGTATCTCAATTCACAATTTTGAAAAATGTATTATATAAGCGATCTCTTGCAGGACCATATTTAAGATGTATCGAGGATCCTGAAATTGAAGAAGTGTTGAGAGACTTCCATGAAGGAGATTGTGGAAACCACACTGGGGGCAGAGCATTATTCTCAAGGATCCTTAGAACAGGATACTACTGGCCAACTATGAAAAGGGATGCTGTAGAATATGCTAAAAAGTGTGATCCTTGTCAAAGACACAGCAATATCCTCCATCAGCCAGCTGAATTTTTACACCCAATACCATCCTCTTGGCCATTCATGAGATGGGGGATGGATATAGTTGGCAAGCTTCCTAAAGCACCTGGTGGAAAAGTGTTTATGCTCGCCATGACCGACTACTTCTCTAAGTGGATAGAAGCTGAAGCTTTTGCTCAAGTCAGAGAAAAGGAAGTTATATCCTTTATCAAAAGAAACATTATAACTAGATTTGGCATTCCCTCTGAAATTGTATGTGATAATGGTTCCCAATTCATTGGAAGCAGAACCACTAACTTTTGTGACAGTTGGGGAATTAAGATGATAACATCAACACCAGTTCATCCACAAGCCAATGGTCAAGCAGAATCATCCAACAAGATCATCATCAACAATCTGAAGAAGAAGCTAGGATCCAAGAAGGGGAAATGGGCAGAGGAGTTACCTTATGTGCTATGGGCTGACAGGACAACTCCCAAGAATGCCACTGGTCAAACACCTTTCTCTTTAGTATTTGGGGCAGAAGCAGTGATCCCAACAGAGATGGTGATCCCAACTGCTAGAACAAGTACTCGTAATCCTGAAGAGAATGCTACAATCCTGGCTCAGGATTTGGATACTATTGAGGAAGTCAGGGATCTGGCTAGGATAAGGATGGCAAGCTACCAACAAAGAATGGCTGGTGCTTACAACAAAAATGTTAGGATAAGGAAGTTCCAAGTCGGAGATATGGTGTTGAGAAAAGCATTCCAAAACACTATCAATCCTGCTGACGGGAAGTTAGCACCAAAGTGGGAAGGTCCTTACTTGATTGAAGCTGAAGCAGGAAAGGGGGCATACAGATTGCTAACCATGGAAGGAAATTTGTTACCAAGAGCCTGGAATGCTGTTCACTTAAAGAAGTACTTTATGTGAACATGATCCTTCAAGCATGTGATCCTTACATTGAAGTATCCTTGAAGGATCCCGGTGATGTCAGTGATCCTTACTCTGGTAATGTCCTTATCTTAAAACCATTACATTTCCTTACTTTTTACCAAAGGATAAGGATCCTGTATCCTTCATCCTCTTCTCACGAACCATTTGAGTTATGATAGTTCAGGTATCTACAGCATATCGTCAAAGATCTTCAAAAGCAACGCAGATCCTTGGGTTCAACCCCAGTTATCCTTGGGATTATCCCCAGCTTCCGCCAGCAGCGCACGATGATCCTAATATAGTTCACGTCTTTGGGACCAGTACCCACTTCCGGGGCTGACAACCTCATCGTACTGGCTATACCCAGGATCTTACGTATAATGGTAGACGTACCATACATCCGTTCCTAAGGTTTCTAACGTTTTCACGTTAGCTAAGGTTTTGACATTTTCATGTCACTAAGTTTGGATAGTCGCCAGTAAGGGCCATACTCCAGTTTACATACGATCCTTTGGGCTTGTCCCCAGTTATCCTTTGGGCTTGTCCCCAGTGATCCTTTGGGATCATCCCCAACTATCCTTTGGGCTTGTCCCCAGTGATCCTTTGGGATCATCCCCAGTTATCCTTTGGGCATGTCCCCAGTTATTAATTTATCTTTTACATTGGCTTAGTCCCAAGTTATGTTCCGTTTTTCAGGTTCTCGAAGTTAAACAAATAAGGATCCTGAATCCTTATTATCCGTTAAAATTTCGCTTTTGGGTATCTTGATTAAAGGTTAGGATCCTAACTTGGATCCTCAGGTATGATCCTTGACTATTTTGATTATACTAAACAACCCTTACACTTTGACAACTAAACCTATGATCCTTGAAATTGATTGCTTCAAAAATTTTCAGTGTCAGGATATTTGATCTAGGATCATATCCTAAATTTATTAAACATGGTTTGCTCAACTCTTGTTACTCTAACAAATATGTTTCTAAAATAAACTGGAAAAATAAAGGATAACAACACGAGATAAGCCAGAAAGATTAAAGTTATATTATTAACAAAAGGATCTTAAACCCTTTCAAAAAGTTGTCAAAATTGCCAACCCACATTTCTACCAGCAAAACGTGGCCCGTCCACATGGGTTGGCAAAGGGTGTCCATTGTCTATGCGGTCTTAGCAGGTGCAGGAAATTAAAGACGACAGGATCACAAAGGCTTCATCCCCCAAACAGAGGATCCCTCCACCATTTGCGATCCTACCTATTGTCCAAAGGATCCAGGATCCTTAACCCTAAAAACTATTGTTTAAGTACAGACCATCATTGTTTCAAAACATCACAACCACAAACAAACCACTACCAAACTTAAAAAATTGGGCTCCGGCCTAGTCTCGAAATATCCATCATCGCCCAATCCAGCAGTTTAAACCTTCGCTGCTCCATCACCACCAGCTTCTCCACCCTGATCCATGCCAGCATCACCACCTTCAAGCATAGGGATATCCTCAGCTTCATCATCATCCTCCAATTCCGCCAGCCTTGCCTTCCAACCCTCCACATCCCATGAGCTCTTGTCGAAGGCAGGATCCTGAGCCTCCGCAGCCATCTGTAATTGTATCTTATACATAGCAATTGCGGCAGAGACCTTGGCATCCTGGGTGATCTCCTGCTTTTCGCCATCCATGTTGATCAACATTTGAGCAGCCTCATCCTTTGTAGCCCGGAGCTCCTTCTCAAGATCAGCTATCTTAAGATCCTTCAACACGCCCATTTGTTGAAGGTCGGCGATTTGGCTTTCCTGATCCTCGACATGGCCTAGGTAGGTTTCTACTTCAGCAAGTTTCTACAAAAAGGGAAAAAGGTAAGATCAGGACCAGGTGATCCTCAAAGAAACAGAATATACAGACAGGATACTCAGGGAGGATAGCAAACAGGGGCAATGATCCTTACTTCATTAACATAATCAAGAAATTGCTGACGGAGCAGGGGAAATCCTTGGAGATCCTCAGAAGTCTTTCTCTTCTTCCCCTTACCCCTAACAGCTGCTTTAGGGGCCGAAGTAGAGGGACTGGCAACAGAAGTCTTCTTTCTTGAAGACTTGACATTGGCAAGTTCATCAATCCCGAACTTGCAGGCAGACTTGGCAGACTTAGCAGATTTCCCAGCGCCTACACAATCAAAACAAGATAAGTTTTCTAACTAATTTAACAGTCTTGCATAGAACTTACTTTTTGGTAAGGATACTTACTTGACATTGTGGCAGATGCGGAGGATACTTCTTGTGAATCTTGAATGGCAATTTGAAAACTCCTGATTTCAGGATCAAGCTTCTTGAAAGCTAGAACCCTCTCTCTTGCAGCAGGGGTTAACTTGAGATGAGCAATGGAGATAGCTGCACAATAAACAAAAAACAAAGAAAGACATTAGTGACCCTCATCATAAGAGACAAGTCTGATAGTGATCCTTCCAGGATCCTCTATCCTACCATGAGTGGCCCACTCCTTGGGCAGATCCTTCCCGTTAGGGATGGTATCCCTCCTAACAAAGAAGAAACGTCGCTTCCAGTTTGTGTCATTTTTGGTAACCTTAAAAACAGGGTGATCCTCCCCGGCTTTCCGTTTCAGCAAGTATCGACAGGAACCAAACGTAGTAAGATCATATAGCTCAGCCAGCTCCGACATCCCTAAGTCAATCCCCTCCTGCTCGATGATCCTCTCAAGGGTATACAGAACCCTCCAGATCATCGGCATGGCTTGGATATAACACATGCCGGTCAGGGAAAAGAAGGATTGGGTGAAGGCTGGAAAAGGATATAAATATCCTATGGTAAACAGAGTTGCAGGAAAGGCCACCCAGGTGTCGGAAACAAAATCGCTTAAAGCGGTGGAAGTGAATGACTTGAAGATAGCACCCGCCGGAAAACAGTGACGGATCCTATCAACATGAGCATCGGTGAAGCAGCATCTCTCGGTAGGAAAGTCTTTAATAATCCCTTGACCTTTCAAGGGGCTGTTCCTCTGGTGATCCTTGTGAGGAGAGTTTCGGAGCAACATATTCGCGGAAGAATAGAAAGAGGAAGGAAAACAGAGCAAGAGAGGGAAAGAAAAGAAGAAGAATACCTGATCGATCTTTCGGACGAAATTATAAAGGGAGTAGCTCTTAAATTTAAATGCAAATTGATCCTAACTATATCTCCTATTTATAATGATGATCTGCAGGATTGTCACATCTATGACGTAAGGGTTGCAACGGCTAGTTCGAGATTAACGGCTAGTTATCCGAGTCGCCCGTCGTAGATAAGATCAAAGCAAAATATAACTCGTTAATTTACAATAAACTCCTTATATTTTGGGGGCAATTGTTAGGGCTGGATTTTTATGATATATGATCCTTACATGTGATCCTAACCAGTGATCCTTGTTTCTTTAGCAGATAGTGATCCTCAGCAGGACTTCAGGATCAGGATCATGGACCATTATAGGATCCTCATGCTAACAGTTACCTTCATTGAATTAAGCGATATTTTGCAGGAACATCTAGCAGGATCCGCTCTTAGCATCATGATCAAAGGACGCGTCTTTACAATTATAGCATGTGCTTAATCGGAGATGGACGTTGCAAAGGATATGGAAACTTGGCATGATTCAAGGGCGACAATTTAGGCTAGATTTACTTTTATTTCTAAAGGGGTAATGAGCTGATTATTAGTCTTTTTACCTAAAATAGGTCACCTACACTTGTATATATAACACTCTTCCCCATTCGGAAGGAGACACAACACAATTCTCACACGCTTAGACACTCGAAACTATAGTGATCCTTGTACTCAGCTCATTATCATCCAAAGTTGTAACTATTTTTCTTATATTGAAGTTTGGTGATCGGTAGTTGCCATCACCCGAGGTTTTTTATGCCGGAGATCATACATTGATCAAGGGCTTTTTCCTCGTGTAAATCATTGTGTCTTTGCATATTTCATACTAAAGCGATCCTTTACTTTTTCAATAAACCAAGCATCATACCCCGTTTACATAGAGTTTGGTTGCATTATCCTTGTGTGATTTTTGACCAAAACACCATGGATTCACGATATGAAGGTTGTGCCATCAACATATCACCAATGCATCAAGATCCCTACCCCTTGGGGAGTTGTCAAGGTTGAAAGTGATCAGCAGGAAGCGAAAGAATGCTACTCATCCTCGATGAAATCCTCAACTAAGCCTAGTGCAGCATAGCAATTAAAGATGCGGGCCCAGGATATCGTGGAGGATTCGGAGCAGGATGTGAAGAAAATTATCCTGGATCAGGATAATCCTGATATCTCGGTGCTCGTAGGAACCAATATCCCTCAGGATATTGGAGAGCAGTTAACTAACTTTTTGAAATGCAGGATGTCAACATTTGCATGGAAGCATGAGGATATGACAGGCATATCCAAAGACATTATCACTCACAAGCTTGGAATTGACAAATCATTCAAGCCTGTTCAGCAAAAAAGAAGAAAATTTGCTCCTGAGCGGAATAAGATTATCCAAGAGGAAGTTGAAAGATTGTTGAAGTCCAGGATGATCAGAGAAGTCAAGTTTCCAAGATGGCTAGCAAACGTAGTTGTGGTACAGAAGAAAAACGGGAAATTGAGAGTCTGTGTAGACTACACGGACTTGAACAAGGCTTGTCCTAAAGACCCATTTCCTCTCCCTCATATCGATGCAATGGTGGATGCTACTACTGGACATGAAATGTTAACGTTCATGGACGCATCCTCAGGATTTCAGCAGATTCAAATGGAGCCTTCGGACCAGGAGGATACTGCTTTCATGACACCAACAGGTATATATTGCTACACTGCTATGCCTTTCGGTTTGAAAAATGCAGGTGCAACATACCAGAGATTAGTAAACATGATGTTCAAAGATAAGCTGGGGGACACCATGGAGGTATATATCGATGATATGGTGGTGAAATCTAAAAAGGCTGAGGATCACCTCCAGGATATCAAGGGAGCATTTGATATCCTGGATCAGTATAACATGAAGCTGAATCCCGCTAAGTGCCATTTCGGAGTGGGGGCAGGAAAGTTTCTAGGATATATGGTGACAAAAAGGGGGATAGAGGCAAGCCCGGAGCAGATTAAAGCTATCCTGGATATAAAGTCACCCTCGAATATGAAGGACGTACAACGGTTAACAGGCCGAGTAGCAGCTTTGAATAGATTTATTTCTAGATCCTCGGAAAAATGCAAGGAATTCTATGATATCCTCAAGAAGAATAAGAAATTTGAATGGGGAGAAAAGCATGAAGCAGCCTTGCAGGATTTGAAGCGATATCTCTCAACTGCACCTCTATTGATGAAGCCCGAAAATGGTGAACCACTATCCCTATACCTCGCTGTATCAGGGAATGCTGTAAGTGCCGTTCTTATAAAAGACCATGAAGGTCAGCAATATCCTGTATATTATGTTAGCAAAAGTTTGTTAAATGCTGAAACTAGGTATTCTCATTTAGAAAAATTGATATTAGCTCTAGTCATGGCATCGACAAAGCTTAGACATTATTTTGAAACACATAGGATCCATGTTAAAACGAATTATCCTGTCAAAAATGTGCTTAGGAAACCAGAGATGTCAGGCAGGATGGCCAAGTGGTCAGTAAAGTTGAGTGCTTATGATTTAGTATATGAACCTAGAAATGCCATAAAGTCTCAGGCTTTAGCTGACTTTGTGGCTGATTTCAGTAGTGATATTCAGGATGAGGTAGACCTAGAAGTTCAACAGTTAGGAGAATCTTCAGGATCCTGGACATTATATACTGATGGTGCATCCAATATAAGAGGTGTAGGTTTAGGTATACTACTAAAGTCGCCACAGGGGGACATATTACCCTAGGCCATTAGGTGTGAATTTCCTGCTACTAATAATGAGGCAGAATATGAAGCTTTAATTGCAGGATTAGAATTGGCTAAGAGTATGAGTATCAAGAATTTGCGAGTATATGTTGACTCCTTGTTAATTACTAAACCATTTTAATGGATCCTATGCAGTTAAGGGTGAGAAATTAATCGAATACCTCGATATTCTCAAAAAGTTAGCAGAGTATTTCGATGTTTTTACACTTGAACAGGTACCAAGAGAGGATAACGCCGAAGCAGATGCCTTAGCAAATCTGGGATCATCGATCAGGATACTAGAAGGAACCCAAATACCAATAATACATGTCTTGTATCCTGCAACGAATCCTCGGGGTAAAGAAGTAGCGGCTATTCAGGATCCTGGAGTAGAGTATCCTGAAGAGGATCCTAAATCTTGGACGGCTCCAATTGTGAGATATCTCAAAGAAGGGCACATCCCCGGAAATGAAAATCCTAAGGCATTTAGGATGAAGGTATCATGATTCAATATTATAAATAATGTTTTATACAAGAAATCTCTTGCAGGACCGTATTTGAGGTGCTTGGAGGATCCTGAAGCCAAAGAAGTACTTCAGGATATACATGAAGGGGATTGTGGTAACCATACTCTGGGCAGGTCGTTATTCTCAAAAGTGTTAAGGACAGGATATTATTGGCCAACAATGAGAAAAGATGCCACAGAATATGCTCGAAGATGTGACACATGTCAAAGACATAGTAACATATTGCATCAGCCTGCTGAACCATTATATCCTATTGTTTCCCCTTGGCCATTTATGAAGTGGGGTATGGATATAGTGGGAAAGCTTCCAAAGGCTCCAGGAGGGAAGGTTTTTATGTTGGCAATGACAGATTATTTCTCCAAATGGGTTGAAGCCGAGGCATTTGTTCAAATTAGGGATCAAGAAGTAGTATCCTTCATAAAGAGAAATATCCTGACCAGATTTGGAGTACCAGCCGAGATAATCTGTGACAATGGTTCTCAATTTATAAGCAAAAGGACTACTGACTTTTGCAAGAGTTAGGGAATCAAAATGATAACATCTACTCCAGTACATCCTCAAGCGAATGGACAAGCAAAATCCTCAAACAAGATAATTGTCAATAACTTAAAGAAGAGGTTTGGAACCAAAAAAGGAAGATGGGCAGAAGAATTACCCTTTGTTTTGTGGGCTGATAGGACAACGGTAAAGAACGCAACAGGCCAAACCCCATTTTCCTTGGTATTTGGAGCAGAAGCAATGATTCCAACGGAAAAGACAATACCTACTGCAAGATCTACCCTAAGTGATCCTAAACAGAATCCTGAGGCCTTGAGTCAAGATTTGGATACTATAGATGAAAAGAGAGATGCAGCAAGGCTAAGGATGGCAGCATATCAACAAAGAATATCCAGAGCATATAACAAGAATATCAGGACCAGAAGATTTAAGGTTGGAGATTGGGTGTTAAGAAAGGCTTTTCAGAATACCACTAATCCTGCCGATGGCAAGCTAGCTCCAAAATGGGAAGGACCATATGAAGTTGAATCAGAAGCAGGGAAAGGAACATATAGACTCAAGAATATGAAAGGGGATATGCTACCGAGATCTTGGAATGCTATACACCTTAAGCTTTATTTCAAGTGAGTTTAGAATTTAATTTCTAACTCAGGATGGTATGAATTCTATCTATTTTAAATATGTTTGGTTTAATTTATTCTTTGAAACCCAATACTAACTTAAGCATTGGAGGGGTGTTAGCCAAGCTAACACCCACCTTAGTGTAAGGATGTTTTGCAGTATATGCTTCGGGATATAGCTCCAGGATGCTCACTCAGGATACTTCAGAAGATTAGAGGATTGGCCCCCTCTCTCACGTACAAGGGATCCTGATCCCTTCACAGGTTTAAAGGTATTCACCTTTCTTCCGAATTGGGTTTAAACACTCCGCCTGGAGCGCAAGTTATTCAGGGATAGTTAAAGGTGGCGGGACCAGTCAATTTAAAAGTGGCTGACAATTTCGTTACTGTTGGCTATATCCTGAATCCTAAAGGTATATGAGGATTGATCACTTTGTCTCACGAAAGGGTATTTTCATACTCTCTAAGGTTTAAAGGTTTTCACCTTTCTAAGTCTTGGAGTTTATACACTCCCGCCTGTAGCGCATGAAAAATTGGGATTTTCCCCAGGATACAAGGAATTTATCTCCAGTACATTCTTGGGTTTTACCCTTGTAACATGAAAAATTGTCTATACAATGGGAACTGATATCCAGAAGATTTTTAAGTGTTTGAAGACATTGTACACAGGGGACATTCCCACTAAAGCAATGATGTAAAGCTCAAAGAGTAAGGCTCGGAACTAATGCACTAAGTATCTCACACAGGGGACATCTTCACTGGAAAAGTTGCAAAGGAATTGAGGTTTGATAATAGGGTTATATCCTATTCCTGGTATGATCTTTCCTTTGTAAACGTCGTTTGAGTTTTTGATAATACTAGGTTGGGTAAAAGGTTAAACATCCTGATTAGGATCAATTCTCGGGATATATTCTCAAAATATATTTTCAAAATACTTCTCAAAATATTTGAAGCTAATACTAGTTTGAAACTTTGATCACCCAGGTATTATCAAAACAGGTTTTGGAAAGTGGACTGTTTTTCACTCTTTAAAAAGCTTTCTACAAAGTTGAAGGAATTATCTAATAACAGTTTTTACAATATATTGCTAAGCATATTGATCAGGATATTTCCATAAGATAACAATACAAAATTTTTGCAAAGCTAAGATTTATACTAAGAGAGACGGAAGATAATAGCAAGAAAAATGAAAGATGAAATTATTCTTGAAACAATCAATACTAGTTGATAACCGAAGGTTTCATCCTGAAACCAGGACCCATCCACCTTCGGCTATCAAATTGTTTCGATACAAAAATGAAAATTGTTCATAAAATAGTTCAAACAATTTAAAGGAAATAAACTTTAGGGGGCAGTATCTTCTTCGTCCATAATGATTTCAGCAGCATCCGTCTTGGGATCCTCCTCAGCATCCTTCTCAGTATGGGTTGCTTTTTCAACTGCTTTGGAAGATTCAGCGATAGCTGGTTTAGAAGAAGTGCCGCCAAGGTTCTTTAGCTTGGTCTCCCAAGCACCGACGTCCCAAGAGGGGCATTCAAAACCTAATGCTTTGGCTTCATGGGCCATCTTCAACCTGGCTTGGAGAAGAGAAATGACGACGGAACTCTTAAGGCTTTCCCGGTAGCTGACCATATCCTGTTCATGTTGCATATGGACAGCTTCAAGATCGGCCTGGGCTTGAAGAGTAGCTCTGTTGAGAGCAGTCTGGTGTTCTTGAGTCATAGCTTTGAATTTCTCCTCGTAATGACGGGATTTGGCGGCTGCAATCATGCCTTGATCAGAGATTGTGATTTCTGCTTCCTTTAGCTTGGATTCAAGCGTCTTGTTAAGCCTGCAGGATTCTTGATATAGGTGAACCAGACGCTCAAGACCCTGCGAAGGTAAGAGGACAGGTACTAATAAATCTTTGTAAATGATGTAAGCCGCAGGATATAATATGAGAATACTAACCTGGTTAAGAAAGGAAGTCATAAACCCGCTAGCTTCAATGAACCCGTGCTTCTCATAAGGAAAGGTGTCAGAAATGACAGGGGAATCAGGCTCCTTCCTTTTGCGGGAACTTGAACTCCGGGGCTTGGTAGCCGGTGAAGGTTTGGGAATAATGATGGCTTTGGAGCTGCTGGGTTTGGATGAGGCTGTGGCCTTGGGACTAGGTTCCTTCTTGACCTGAACATGATCAGAATAACTGTCCAACTCGTAGAGGTTAAAGACTTCAGGGATCTTGGCCGGTGCTGCATAAAGGGAAAAGTTTTACATCATTATTACTCTTCATTTTATTATTATACTGTGTTAGCTAATTATTTTAAAAGTAATCCTTACCAGACATTTCAGATGACGAGTATTGACTGGAACTCGGGACGTGTGTGGTGAAGGTCCTGTCTATTGCAGGTAATCGGTAAACAATGTTGACTCTTTCTTCTGATTCGGCGGTAGGGGGAGCTACTTCCTTGAAATTCACTGCATAGGGATAAAAAAGAAGGATATTAGTAGAAGATAAAAACCAAACGGTCCATGAGAATATTTATAACCCTACCGGTGGTTAACCACTCCACCGGAAGATTGGCACCCTCAGCAATGGAGTCTCGTTTGACAAAGAAAAACTTGCGTTGCCATCCTTCTTCGTTTTTGGTGGTTTTAAGAATAAGGGGTTTGCTAGAGGTCGAGAAAAGAAAGAACCGGCTAGAGCCGTGAGATCGGAGGCGATAAGCAATAGGCAAATCCTCGATGCAGAGGTCGGGGCAATGAAGGTTTTTAATTTGGTTAAGTACAATTAATACTCTCCAAACCATGGGCATGGTTTGAGCAAAAGAGATGCCGGTGGTTCGAAAGAATTGCATCATGAATTCAGGAAAAGGGTATCGAAGACCTAGCGAAAAAGGATATGCTAGAAAGCAAACCCATTCAGCGGAAGAAACATCCGATCGAATTGACCGATCGAACGGTCTAAAGACCGTGTTATTAGGGAAAGCGCCGGAAGCTCTCAAAGCCGCAATGTCTTCGTTGTCAAAGGCACAGACCTCCTTTTCGGGATTTTGAGGAGATTCTGCTGGGTGAAGGTTTCGGCATCCATTACGAAGAAGGCAAGGAAAATTGATAGAAAGTAAATAAGAAATGAAGAATTACCTGAAAGCTCTGTTGAAGATATCTGCTTTTCAAACAAGAAGAGAGAAGATATAGGGGTATTATGGATCTCCATTGAGCAAAAAACGCGTTGGAAGTTACGATGTGATCTCGACCGTCGCTTCGTTTTAAATGCCTTGAGTTATGGGATAAGACTTTTGAAATATATCCGTTGGATTGGTATACCAACAGATATATTTGGGGACAATTGTTATGGGTCATTTTCTGAGTATACATATCCTGACTAATATCCCGCTTTTAATTGTTTATTTGTAATCAGGATACTGGACGGGGATATTGTTAACATCCTGGGCGATATCCTAAGGTTGAGTGAATTAAACACGTGCAGGTTAATGGCTGTAAGTTACTAACGGTCATCAGGACTTCTTCTCCTCAAGACTCGGGCGTATTTGTTATAAGGAAGCCGTTGAACCCGAAAGACTTGGTCCTCAACATTCGAGTGGAAATATTCGCTGGATCCTGGAAGGTTAGGATAGTTTGTTACATTATCTTTACTATAAATAGATGGGGGCGGATCAGTTTAAGGCACGCAATTTTACACTGACACTCTCGAACACTTTTACTCTCTAGCTCACCGCAAACACCACACTCAAACACTTGTATTCAAATTACATTGTAACACATAGTCGATTGACGTGATGTCGTGGTCACAATCAAATTTAATCCGAATAACAACTATATAGATAGTGGCAAGTGGGTATCGAACACAGGGAGTTTGTGGGAAATGTGTTATTTGAATTTTACTATGTTAACTAAAATTAAACTAAATGCAAATAAAAGTAGATTCAAGAGTTGGTTTGATTGAATTGGTTTTTGAAACTAAGAATACAAATTAATTTGCGAAATGAAAGTTGAGTTTGTAAACAATTTGGAGACGAATGACCATCCTAGGTTTCCAGTTTGCTTCAACAATTGTGATATCATCCACTAGAAAGAACTACATAGACATAGTTTGTGTGTAATTACTTATTGTGATAAAAGGGAACGAAGTACTCAGATTCCTAGAACGTGAGGTTGTTACCCGATGACCAATCAACCCTTACCCAATACTAATTCTACCCATGATATCTCGATTGCCAACAGCACCAAGAACGTATGGTTTCAAACTAGAATATCATAAGAATTAACAACTTACAAATAAGCAATCACACACCATGATAAACAAGACATAGATAGAGTTCACCATTCTAGAAATATGGAATCAAAATACAACTGTTTCATACAGACCTTCACCCTAGGATGACCATAAACACTTCAAGATATTCTCCGACCATGTCCGAAAATATACTCATCATACATCTTTGGAACGTGGCGGGTACGTTGCATAGTCCAAATGGCATTCGCCGAAAAGCGAATGTACCATATGGACATGTAAACGTGGTTTTGTGTTGGTCGTCCGGGTGAATAGCAATTTGGTTATATCCCGAGTACCCATCCAAAAAACAATAATATTTTTGACCAGAAAGTTTCTCAATTATTTGGTCAATGAAGGGTAACGGGAAATGGTCTTTTGAGGTAGCGGCGTTTAGTTTTCTATAATCAATACACACTCGCCACCCGGTTACCGGGCGGGTGGCGATTTGTTCACCTTGTTCATCTTTCACTACCTGGATGCCGGATTTTTTAGGCACTACCTGAGTCGGACTTACCCATGCACTATCCGATATGGGATAAATGATCCCCGCATCCAACCACTTGATAACCTCTTTCTTTACCACCTCTCTCAAATTTGGGTTCAACCTTCGTTGGGTTTCACAGGTCGGCTTTGCATCCTCACTTGTAATAATTTTATGCATCACAATGGATGGACTAATACCTTTCAAATCGGCTATCGTCCATCCAATTGCCGCCTTGTGAGCCTTCAACACCCGTATCAACTCCTCCTCTTGAGCTACCGCCAAGTTGGAAGCAATGATCACTGGTAAAGTGTCATTCTCCCCCAAAAATGCGTACTTAAGATGTTTTGGTAGCTCCTTCAATTCCACACTTGGTGGACTTTCCAAGGAAGGCTTTGTACCCGAATCAATTTCCACCGGTAAAGAGTCTGTTTGGTGGGTCCATGGCGGTCTTCCTTCTTTCACCGCAAGAGCCTCTTGCTCTTTCTCTTCCACCTCCAACTCACATGCATGAACCTGCAAAGACACATCACATACACAAGAATCCAAAATTTCTTCTTCGAACTCCTTCGGGTCATATTCCTCTATGAAATCTGCTAAGAAACACTCATCACCATAAACATTAGTACCATTAGTAAAAACATTTAATCTCATTTTTCTATTACCAAATGTCATGTCGACCGTACCATATCGACAATCAATAATAGCATGTGCGGTGTTCAAAAATGGCCGACCCAAAATAACATTTTGTTGTTGAATTGGGTCCGCGGATGAGTAATCTAGCACAAGGAAATCAACGGGATAATAAAATTCATCAACTTTAACCATCACATCCCGTACGATACCCCGGGGAAGTTTATGAGACAAATCGGCTAGTACAACCGTTGTCTCAACCCGCTTCAATGGACCAAAATCGTATTGGTCATATAACCCCCCGGTAGGATACTTACTCCGGCCCCAAGATCCAATAACGCCCTTGTGGTTTGAAAATTTCCAACTTGAATGTTTATTAGGGGCGTTCCCGGATCTTGTAACTTAGGAGGAAGGTCTCCTTTCAATACCGCACTTACCCGCTCCGTTTAGTCTACCAATTTAGGCACTTTTTGTTGCCTCTTTTGAGTACACAATTCTTTTAGAAACTTAGCGTAAGCGGGTACCTGTTTGATAGCTTCAAGTAAAGGAAGATTAATTTTAACTTGTTTAAAAACCTCCCACATTTCCTCTTTTTGAGGACCCCGTTTTGAAATAAAATTTTTTTTACCCGGGTCTAATAAAGCCGAAGGAAACGGTACTTCACTTGACCCCTCACCCTCAATTACTTTTTCTTTTTCTTTAGTAACTTCGGGTTTTTCAAAATTGGGTTTTTTAGAAGAAACAATGGGTGGTTCATTTTCTTCCTCACTATCTTGACCCGTTATATCCTCAACCATCCCGTCAACCAAATCCGGTGAAAGATTGGTTTTGTACTCTTTCCCACTTCTCAAAACACTTACATGGTGAATATTAACATTATTACCTCTTGAAGTACCATGAGATGGGTTTACCTTTGTGTCGCTTGGTAATTGACCTTTGTTTTTCTTCACTTCGGTTGCATGTTGACCCATTTGGGTGGTCAAAGTTTGGATTGCGTTGTCTCGGGCCTCATCCTTTTGTATGCAAGCATCATCCATTTGGTTCCTCTTTTGCATCTCCGCTTGCATGCTCTTCAACATTTCCATCATTTCATTTCCACCCGAAGACCCCCCTTGTTCTTGACCCGTTCGATATTGCCTTTGGTATCCTTGGTTGTTCCCACCTTGATATCCACTTTGGTTATTGTAAGGTTGGCGTGAACCATAATTACCTTGGTTACCTTGGAAATTTGGGTTTGCTTGATTCGAAGGGTTCCCATAACGAAAATTTGGGTGGTTCCTCAACCCGGGGTGGTAAGTATTAGAATTCATGTTATTGTAATTTCTACCACCCCCTCCTTGACCTTGCAATGCATTCACCTCCTCATATTGCCCATCCAACATCCCTTGGCAATTTTCAGCCGCATGACCTAATTCATTACAAAGAGCACACACATCATAAATTTGGTTAGAAGTTTGTACATTACCATCCTCGGCGGCATGCACTTGTGTTCGGGTAATGGCCGGTCGTGCTCTCCTTGATGCTTGAGCTTTCCTCTTTGAAGTAATGGCCATTTGTTCCAAAAACTCCCAATCCTCATTCTCATAATTGGTGCCAAAGGTCCCATTTGTGATGGACATCAAATATCGTGCATCTTCGGCACACAACCCTTCATGGAAGGCGTTCATCAATTCTCAAAGCTCGATTCCATGACGCGGACAATTTTTGATCATCATGTTTAAGCGGTCAAAGGCTTCATGAAACATTTCGCCTTGTTGTTGTTGGAAACTTCTCAACCCTTTCCTCGCGTCATTAGTCTTTTGGGCGGTATAAAATTCATCTAAAAATGTTTGCTGCATTTCCCCCCAAGTGTAAATCGATGCCGAAGGCAAAGTGTAGAACCACTTCTTTGCCTTATCTTCCAAAGAGAATTAAAATAAGACCAATTTCACATCATCGGCCGAAAAACCTTGACTCCCAAGAGTGTTACAAATTGAGTCATAGGCCTCCAAATGAAAATAAGGTTCCTCCGTTGCTAGACCCTTATATTTTGGCAAACTTTGTAAGGAATTAGTCCTTACTTCAAAGGTTCTTCCTTGGTTGTTATGAGGGATAACCACCGGTGAAGGATTGTGAGTGATTACCGGTCTAAAATGCGCTTCAATACCCCTCGCATGCTCTCTAAGATGCCTCCTTGGAACACCAAACCTACCCCTTGGACGAACTCCCATTGGTCTTGGTACATGCCCTTGTGGTACATTTGGTTGTTGAAATTGTTGTTGTGGCATCGGTGGGTTTTGAATTGGTCTATGGAGATGTGGTTGCATATTCTGTGGGTGAACTTGTTGTAAAGGTATAGGGCGTTGCACTTGTGGCCTTTGTGGTCTTGGCCGAATGTTTTGTGGTATGAGTTGTTGTTGTATCCCACTAACATTTGGCATTACATGCATTTGACCTTGCATATACCCAACTTCTCCTTGATCTCCTTCACCACCATAACCGTACCCGTCTTCATCAAAACCCTCGAACTCCTCATATCTTTCATCATACCCATCTCGTGGTCACAATCAAATTTAATCCCAATAACAACTATATAGATAGTGGCAAGTGGGTATCGAACACAGGGAGTTTGTGGAAAATGTGCTATTTGAATTTTACTATGTTAACTAAAATTAAACTAAATGCAAATAAAAGTAGATTCAAGAGTTGGTTTGATTGAATTGGTTTTTGAAACTAAGAATACTAATTAATTTGCGAAATGAAAGTTGAGTTTGTAAACAATTTGGAGACGAATGACCATCCTAGGTTTCCAGTTTGCTTCAACAATTGTGATATCATCCACTAGAAAGAACTACATAGACATAGTTCGTGTGTAATTACTTATTGTGATAAAAGGGAACGAAGTACTCAGATTCCTAGAACGTGAGGTTGTTACCCGATGACCAATCAACCCTTACCCAATACTAATTCTACCCATGATATCTCGATTGCCAATGGCACCAAGAACGTATGGTTTCAAACTAGAATATCATAAGAATTAACAACTTACAAATAAGCAATCACGCACCATGATAAACAAGACATAGATAGAGTTCACCATTCTAGAAATATGGAATCAAAACACAATTGTTTCATACAGACCTTCACCCTAGGATGACCATAAAGAACTTAGCTACTCATGGCTTGGACAAACATTGTAGCAAAATAGAAGGAAATTGTTTGTTCACAAGAATCACCCACAAGAACTAATGAAAACTAGATAAAAGATAGAAGATTAGATAGTGTTCTCTTCACTTCAACTCCCTAAATATAGTCCCAAACTCGTTTCTTTCAAGTAGTAACCGAAAACACATGATTAAACTCCATAATTCTCCATAAAAAGGCCATTCAATGTGAAGGTTACATCTTGAGCCCAGTCGGCACCGTAAGCTACGCCAGCCGCCGTAGCTTACGGCGGTCAATATGTCCCAAGCAGTCAACATAGCGTCGTAAGCTACGCCAGGTGCCGTAGCTTACGGCGATCATTGTTTCTTTACGGTGATGCGCTCCTGTTTTACGGCAGCTCTTCTGTCAACAAGGTGGGTGCCGTAAGCTACGGCCAGGCACCGTAGCTTACGGTGATCAGCTTGCTTCTTTCCTATTTCGTCACCCAAACTTCACTTCTTTCACTTTTTGACTCCAATAACTTCTAACATTCCTTCATGCCTCCTAAAATCTACATCTTGGTAGCTTTAACACCTGCATAATCCAACATAAAATGGTTATCTAGTTCAAGCAATTAACCGAATAAAGTGTAGAATGTGTGTTGTATTAAACCTTTTAAGGGTTGTCCTATGGACCACCCGTCACATCCCCACACTTACCCGTTGCTTGTCCCAAGCAACCCATTCAAAACTATTTTCAACCAAGAACGATCAAATATGCAAACCAAGCAAAAACATGTTGTCCTTTTAATACCCCGTTCTTAACACCCAAAACAATACACCCCTCTCTAAATCTCTCCTCTCGGCTACAAGTAAGCACTAGCATTTGTAAGCTAGACACACAAAAGGCAAACGGGCGGTTGCACAACTATAGGCTTGTACCTAAATTGGTCCTCCTCCTACGAGTGTCAAACATGAATGCAAATCAAAGGGGCTTTTAAGGTTGTAATAAGGCTAGGTGAATAGGTAAGACATGGAATATATATGAAGTAGCGAATGACTTGCCCGGTCTTTTATTACATAATGAAATAAACAAACAAACAAACTTAAACTTATATACAGGACAACTCAACATTACTTTTTTTTCATTGCTTTTTCTCTTTTTTTTCTTTTTTTTTCTTTCTAAACATTCAACATAACGTCGAACGTATCTACACACTACTAAAATAACTACTAGCACTATAAGACCGGGTCAAATCGGGTAAATTTTTAGGAAACTAGCTAAGGGGTAACAAATGATAAGCTCTAGGCACAAAATGGGCAACTAAATGTCCAAACCCCCGCCCCTCTCGCAACCATGCTCACATATATAATTAATGAGGTCCAACCCCCCAAATCCCACACTCGCAGTCACCAAGATGAGGCTACCTAATTGCCCTTATCCTTTTTACATTCACGTTCAACTAAGGACTCAAACTGTATCGAGGCACAAGTTCTAATGCACCCCCACCCGTTGCCACTCTCATCAAAGACAAGCATTATTTATTTACATGTGTGGCTTCAACTCTCACCAAGAACAAAAGGGGTATTAAGGGTTGCCGGTGCATCATTTGGAGTTAATCCAAGGTGTTCAAATTCTCACAATGTTTTGCTTAATTTAAAAATTTTTAAAACCTCAAAAATTTCCCCCATCCCCACACTTGGGATACATTGTCCCAATGTATGGTTTTGAGGGAAGGATCGGTTTAACCAAGAACATCCCACTTGCTTGTATTCTCAAACCCCAAATTTCTTTTTTTTAGATATTATAAAAGACACCACCAACTCTCACAACCCAACAACATATCAACTTCAAACACCACCCTACCTCCCAACCATAACATAAACATAAACACATAAACATATATACAAAAATGTACAAAGGAGCAAAATACAACCTGGCTAGTAGTACTTCGGCTGTGGAGGCCCGAAAATGGATGTCATCATATCCGTCCACTCACCAAAGCCAAATGCTCCACCGCTACTGTTGCTTCCTTGATCACAACTTGGATTCGCCTGTTGGTAACTCATAGCATGCGGATCCACCCACTGAGAATGGTGCAATGGTGGGGTGGGGTATGACACACTACCATCATTTGGTGGCAATGTGGTGTAGTCCACAACGGGCGGATCTCCTACAACTGGCTGCCCCGCATGCCATTGGTCATGCATGCGTCTCTAACGATCATCCAAGTAACGGTTGTTTGTTTCCTCTTCATGGGCATATCTATGAGCACGGTTCCATTGCTCATTTCTATCATAACTTCTTTTGATAGCCCTTTCCACACTAGCACCCATGAAAGTTTGTTGACCAAATAGCACTTGGTTTGGTTCACTCCAATCACCGAAAGTGGGTGGCCGCCTTTGTTCAATGATTTGACCCATATCCCCCGAGTGGGCCCAGTATGGATCATAAGCCTGTTGTGCATAATCAAATGCACTCCCCACATAACCTGATTGTACACCAGCTCCATGCACTCCCGCCTGACCAGCACCCCCTATTTGAGCATCTACCATGAATGTGTCTTCACGGTAATCATCATCTCCACTTACTTCATCATCCGTTGATTCAGGTTCCTCGGCCTCTCCCGGTCGTAACGGTCTCGCATCCACTTTCAATGCTCTCCACCTTCTACCGTCTGTTTTCAACTTATGAAACCTCTCTGATTCTGTGTAAGTCCAATCTGACCCAAGATTCTTAAGGTCGAATGGTCTAAACCTCTTGTAAGAACCTTTTTCATCTCCTTTGATTGCCCCATATTTTTTTAAGCAATGCCGTAATCAACCGGCAATGAGGTATAATCTTTCTTTCCCCACTATTCTTGCTCAACCAAATGTTGTTTAGCACCAAGAACCGGAAAGGGACTTTGGGTGACCCATGCATCATCATATATAAGATTGGTACTTCTTGGAACCGCACCTCCATCTTGTCACCGCCTTGGAACAACATTATACATGCACAATGTCAACAATAACTTTGCTTCCATCCTCAAATTTCTTCTATATAGCTTCCCATGTGTTGTACCCGGAAGGAAGAGGTAGTCAAGCATATTTTGCCATTGCGGATGCTTATTGGGCTCGTGGTAGAGATCTTTGAGACTCGGGTAGATGTACTCATTAGCCGGTCCATCATCAAACCTTGTTATCCGGCGCAAAGAATCGTACGACATTTCTACTTTCACCCCATTACACCATCCAACTAGCCGCATCTTGCTTGGGGCCTTGAACGGGGGACATTCAAGTGATGCCACCCACTCTTGAATCTGCTTGTCATACATTTTCTTCACCTCACCATCATAACATTTCATAGCCGCCCCCAACCTAATGCATTAAACTTGGCCGTGATCCCGAATGGCCCGAAATCAACATCCCGGATCTCCTTTTCACAAATAAATGCTTCACCTCTCTGTTTTAACTTGTTCATTTGCTCATGGAATAGATCCTCTCTCCATTCCGCGGGTTGATCTAACAATGAACCGGATGTCCAATCCGGCTTCGGACCCCTTGGAGGTGCATCCTCTTCCGAGTCCGGGTCACCAACCCGGGTCAACCTCCTCCTTTTTTGTTGCGCAGCATCCCCTTGAGGTGCATTAGAAGAACTTGTAACTCCTTTCCCTTTCTTAGACGCCATGCCTACACACATTCAAAAAATCACACAAACAAATCAAGTTAGTATTTCCCTCAAATCTTCCCCACACTTGCTTCATGTTATAAGTATAGATGTGCAAAAACCAACAATTTTATTATTTTAAACAAAATTTTGGCATGATGTCCCCTATAAATCAGAACTTTTCTAAAAATTTTCATTAGACATCAAACACATTTACACCCATAGCACTCAATGGTTCACAAAATCCTACCATCTATCTCATACAAGCAAGTGTGTAAGCAAAAACATAATGAAAACTTACAAACCTCAATGTACTTCAAAGAATGACAAGAAATTGCATACCTTGGTGTTGTAGAAGATGAGAATCACAAAAACTTGAAGTTCACACAAAAACCCACAAAAAGCCCCAAAATTTCGGCACCTAGGGTTTGAATTTCGGACCAGAAAACGTGATTTTCTTCCAAACTTTTACCCACAATCAGAATGCTTGTGAAATTTTAGTCAAAAACGACCCAAAAATCACTGAAATCGGGCTAGATATGAGGAAGATATGAAGTAATGAAGGTTAGGGTTCTAGAGGAAGAAG
The DNA here is from genome assembly GCF_002127325.2 of Helianthus annuus. NCBI lineage: Eukaryota > Viridiplantae > Streptophyta > Magnoliopsida > Asterales > Asteraceae > Helianthus > Helianthus annuus. The sequence continues at coordinate 118,422,697 of NC_035438.2, read as the reverse complement.
AAGAGAAGTGGAGAAGAGGATGTGTGGTTGGGGAAAAAGGAACAATTGTGTGGATAGGGAGGAGAGTTAGGTTTATTAAATGATTATTATTATTATTTTCGGTTTTCTTCTTCTTTTTTTTTTATTTACAAAACGCCGACCAAGAAAGATCCCCAAAAGCTGCTCGGTGCCGTAAGCTACGCCATACCACCATAGCTTACGGCGATATCTGGGACTTTTGGTGCCGTCGTAAAACAGGGGCCAGTCGGCGTAAGGCTCTTTTGTGTTGGTTGACTGCCGTAAGCTACGCCCCCCCACCGTAGCTTACGGAGGGTACTGGGCATAGGGGGGCCGACACAAGCTTAAATCAAAACTTTTTTTTATATATATTTTTTTTATAATTTTTAATTTTTATGTGTTTTTATAATTTATTGAAAACATAAAAATATTACCCTACCCCCCGTTAAAAACCCGTGTTGTCCTCAACACTATGTTCAGGAAATCCGTAAAAATTTCCCCACACTTGTTTCGAACACCGGTTTAAACGGAACTTATTCATAACGAAATAAACTACACTAAATATTTACAAATACCAAACCTGGGCCTCTTTCACGTTTCTTCGTCATCCACCGGGTGTAAAATGTAACCCACTTTGTCTAGCTCGAGATTGTTAATATCATTACCTTCCAAGTACGGTTTGAGCCGATGCCCGTTCACCGTTTGTTGCTTGTTTGTTTGTTCGTCTTGAATATCAACATCACCGAACCTTCCTACTCTTCGGACAACGTAAGGACCCATCCACTTGCTTTTGAGTTTCCCCGCGAACATTTTCAACCTTGAATTGTACAACCACACCTTTTGACCCACTTCAAAGTTCTTTTTCTTTATCTTCGCATCATGAACTTTTTTCAGTTTGTCTTTATATGCGGATGCACACTCATAGGATTGATCCCTTATTTCCTCAATTTCATTCAATTGAAGCTTTCTCGCCCGACCCGCTTCATCATAGTTTGCGTTCACCGTTTTAATTGCCCAATATGCCCGATGTGCCAACTCCATAGGCAAATGACATCCTTTCCCGTAAACCATTCGATAAGGAGTGGTATCAAGTGGAGTTTTGTAGGCCGTTCGGTAAGCCCACAACGCATCATCAAGCTTGCTTGACCAATCTTTCCGATCCGTTCTAACCGTCTTCATTAAAATTTCTTTAATTTGCCGATTAGATACTTCCACTTAACCACTCGTTTGCGGGTGATATGGTGTAGCAACACGGTGGTTCACATTATATCTTTTTAGTAATTTTCCAAAATTGAAGTTTTTAAAATGTGAACCACCATCACTAATTATCACCCTAGGCACACCAAAACAAGCAAAAATATTAGATTGCACAAACTTACATACGACGGAATGATCGTTGGTGTCACACCCCGACCACGTAAAACAACAAAACGTGGCGGAAACGCCGGGGAGTGTTGTAACAGAATCATTGTTTCACAACCATGGATTAAATAGTTTCGTTTTATTGAATAAATGAACTCATTGTTTTAATACAATCAAATAAGTACAACTATTATCTTTCAAGTTTTAAAGTCGCTAAGGCACGAGTCCATCCTAAGTGTAGCATATATCATTAATCATCACAGAGCAGTACCTGAAACATGTGTAAAAATAGGTACGTCAGCATAAAAATGCCTGTGAGATACATATGTTTTATTGATTTAGGATTCATGACTTATAAGTTTAAAGAAAAGGTTTTAATAAAAGTAGTCATGATCCTTGAAAAAGGTTTTCTTTTATAAATCATTTATAAGAAATCAGATGATATAGAATAATAATACATAGGAAATTAAATAAGTAAATAGAATAAGTTTGTATAAAAATATATTGTTTTGAAAAACAATATTTTGATAAAAAGATTCATAGTATATATAAAAATATACTTCGGTTTTAAGAAAGTTGAATAAGTTATATATTAAAATATATTTTAGTTCCAAAACCATTAACCCAAGTGTACTAAATAACGCCACGGTATGTAATGCGATGAAAACACTTATATATAAGAAGTACCAGCGGCGTATCTACCATGTTTTCATCATATTACACCCGTCCCATTATCTAAACACTAACCAAAAACCAGTCATTAAGTAAATAGTATATTAACCATACTTTAGTTGGTAACATAAATAAGTTTTCAGTAGTATATCAAAAGTATACTTTGGATTTATAAATAACATATTAAACTATGTTTTGGTTTGAAAATAACATATTAAAACTATGCTTTGGATTATGAAGATAACACATCAAAGTATGTTTTAATGATTAACAAAATATATGTTGGTTTTTGTACAATATCCCATATGAGAGCATATCAAACTATACTTTTGGGAGTATAACTTAATATACAAAAATAATGTGATTTAAGAATTCATTCAGACCTAGTGTATCAAAATACACCTTTGAGACTATAGAAATACCACAAAGGCAATCCCTATTTGGTTGGAGCAACAAATTGGTTTCAGACATTCCATGACAACAGGAATGGGGTGTCAAATCCTATAGCGCTATATCATACTACCAACCGGTTTGGTGAACAAAAATAAGTACTATTCCAACAATTAATTTCATAATCCTTGAAAAATCAGTGTTTAAACCATAGATAGTCATTTAGTTTGTCAAAAGATAAGTACTAACATGTATAATCAATTATAATTTGAAATCATGAAAATAACAGACAGGTACACATGCTTCACCCCAAAACAGTTGAAAACAGTAAAAGAAGGGACTATGTACTCACTTGAGAGTGCTTAGGAGTCTTGAACAACTACCAAGCAAGGCTAGAGGAGCACGAAATCAAACGGCACCTAATATAGGTAACTACATAAATAAACCGGACCTAAATCGGGAGATCGGATAGTATGAGGTCTCGTGAACCAAATGAGCGTGGGAACTCATATGATATGGTCTAACAAGGCCTACATACTAAATGAAACCTATCCTAAGTGCTTTCGACCCATTTAGATCCAATAAGGTAGCTTATGCTACTTTAACGCGTCGTTTGCGTAAAACGTGTTCGAGACATCTAACTAGCCCTATGACAAGTATTATATGCCAAAACATGTTTAAACATGCTACATAATTAGTTATGTGACAAAAATTTAGGTTACATATGCTTAATTATCAATTATGTATGAAAAGGGCATTTTGGTAATTTACCTAAGGCATATAAACTACTTATCATACAACTACTTAAACTAGGTGACCATAAGGTATAACCTCGGAAGGTTATTCCCTATGCAACGATGGTCACTAAACATGTTTGGTCGGATCCTAATGATTGGCCAAACGGTCGTGTTCGAAAGTCTAAGCGGATGTTTAGTCCACTTGGCTTACGACTCTACACAAGCACAAACTAAAAGTGACGAGCTAAACATGTCGAAACATGTTTAACAAAGTTAGAAAACATGTTTAGTATCAAAACAAATGGTTTTGATACCTAAAGGTAGCTTGGTTACAAAATACGCGAGAACACGTATTCTGGCCGAAGCTACGACTCGTCACTGAGCCTAGATAACGTGGTAATAAGTAGGTATAGTCACTAGGGACTATAACCATCGTGATTACGCTCACGTTATGAAGTTCAAACGAACTTCGCGTTGACCATAAACTGGTCAAAGCAGAAAGTCAAACGCAGTTTGACTTTAACGATAAAAACGAATGAAAAGAACGAAAGAATACTTACAAAAGGTCCCCGCAAGCTTTGATTTCCCAAGTATTCTCAGGTATGAAGTGGCTAGCACTTCAACTTAGAGAAATCTCAGAAAATCAAGTGTGGGTTTTGCAAGTGAAGGGTGGGGGGTATTTATAGGATTTCTAGAACCGTTAGGATCGTTTCTTGAAACCCGAGCTTTGATCCAAGCCCTACACATCATACCCACTGATTTGTGAAACCATGGGCATCCAAAACAAGCACATAGAATCAAAGAAACTAGGTGCTAAGGTGTGGAACAGCTGGATCAAGCTGGAAAAAAATTTCTGGTCACTGGCACCTACTTACGGACCGTAAGAGGTTGTGCATACGGTCCGTAAGGCCCCTGCAGGTCAGCAAAGTTTGAAAATTGGCAGAACAGGCCCCTGCACCTCCAAACTTGGTTTTTGATGCTTTTTGGCACGTTTAAGCCCCATTAACCCCATCTTAAAGCTCTAAAATGAAGTTAAAGTATAGGGAACTTAAAATGTGCTCAAAAATATCTCGGATGTCGGCTCGTTTGGTCGTACGGTTGCGTTGTTCGGTTAATTACGACGGAAGTCGTAACGGACGCAAAAACAATCCAAATTTAGCGACGAATGGATTTTTATCATGCCAATCACTAAAACATAATATTTTAATGATTACATAAATTTTTGGATGTACAGATGTATTCAGAACGAAAGATATGCGCGACAATGCAAACTTGTGCACTTTTTGACGCTTTTAGCCCCTGAATGACCAAAAGTTTATTTTTGCGCACCAAAGACCTCAAAGCCTATTTCTAAGCTATGTAAAGGATATTTAGGGCATATAAACTTATGATCAGGTTCCAGAAAGTTTGTTACTATACAAATCGGTATAGTTTCGCAGTTTGACACAATTAGTCCCTACGATCGAACAAACTTGTTTTCAACACACCAAACTATCCAAAACTTATTTCTAAGTTATGTGGAGGTTATTTAAGGTGTGTTAAGCCTATTTCACTATTCCGGAGTGTTTGTTGCGTTAAACTGGTTATATTTATGCATCAGTGCGCGTATAACCTTCCAGAAAGCGATTTAGAGCTTGAAATCGGACAAGAATTGATATGTGCAAACGAAACACATATTTTTACAAATACCAAGTATGAAATACAATATTTCATTGGTTTGGCATTTGTTTGATGGTTGAAGTGACACAGGTGTCACAGTGTCCCCTACTTTAGGAAATTTCGTCCCGAAATTTAATTCTAGAGGAAACTTGTGAAGATAGCTGTGACGGTTTCGCTTTCAAATAAATCCAATGAACCCTTAAGTAAAACTCTAGGCCATATTAGGATTTTTTAGCGAAATTGTCAATCCTCAAAGTGATGTCCATGTAGTAACAAAACATGGAGTTTCAGACTATGGACAGGAGAATGTTTCTTATGAAGAATTATCATAGGAAACTTGTGTGTGCATGAAATCAGAATTGGGGAGTGTAAGATAAATGACATCGGTCAAAGTCCAAGACTTCTCCCGTATCATCATTCTTGTTACTACAGGTCTTAACACATGACAAAATTTCCTGTGGTTTCTGTGCACTAAATTCCATAATTATGTAGGCCTCCATAATTACGTAATTCCTTGCACAGTCCGCACAGTTCATTTCATAACGTGTAGGGAAAAAAATCAATTGAATAAACATGAAGCGACTTGACTTAGACCACCAAAGGATCTTTTTAACTAGATCAACGAACGACCCTTTTAACTAGATCAACACATGATCTTCTTAACTAGACCGTCGTACGATCTCCTTAAATAGACCACTTAAAGGGATCTTTTCAATTATATCATCACATGATATTCCTAACCAGATTTTCAAATCAATCTCTTTAACTAGACCACTCAAGGGGTCCAAATATAGAATAGTACTTTAAAACCCAAGGGACTTTATTACAACGTAGAAGTCCATTAAGGATTCAAGATAGTACCTTTGGATATCCTACTATGAATCCCTCATATGAGATATGGAAGATTCTATGAGGATTTGGATGGATCATACAAAACATATAAGCACATAATCACATAATTAGTTAACTTGATCTTTAATTTGTTATCTTTGGATACGGATATCTAAAGCACACTAGGAATCCAATCAGTGGATTTCATTTGGAACTTTAATTATTCTCAAGAATTCATCTATGGAGATAGAAGGATCTTTAATAGGAGTTTGGCTTTGTCTCTTAAAAGAAACGAGTATTTGGGGAAATCACAAGTGATCATAGAAATGACAAAACCATACGAGTAGTTTGTCTTGGTGTTGTCATCATAAGGTTGCATCAATCATTTATACAATCATATCAGTTTTGCAAAAATAAAAACATCGAATCTTTATTTATGTAACAACCGAATTGTCTTGAAATGTCAAAAGATAACAACAAGAGGAAAATAACAAAACACTAATTGTTCACTGCTGCATCATCGTCTATGTTTGCCTCATTGATATTAAACGCCCATCCACGCGCTGGAGGTATGTTAACAAGTCTTGGGCAATTGTTTCTGTAGTGAGTAAGGTCACCACAGTTATAACATGACCCAGGTGGGAACCGTGCTTGAACAGCAGCAGGGTTTGCAGCAGCTTGATTTGCATAACGACAGACATTGATCAAATGTCCCAACCGCCCACAGTGGGTACATTTGTGACACTGCTCTTGCTCTAGATGATGACGGTTGCACTTGTTGCACAAAGGTGCGGTACCAACATAGTTTTGCCTTTTGCGAGGTTGTGTTGGCTGGTTTGGTGCAACTTGTTTCTCTTGAGCAGTGATGGCGCAGTTTTGAGAAGCCTTACGCTTCTTCTTCTTGGATCCTTCAACCTGTTTTTCCTTTGGCTCAGCTGGAGCAGTCTTGTCAGATGGTCTTGGGTCGCCTTTTCGAAAAAGCTTTTTCTTCCTGATGTGGGATTCAGTTAAGGTGGCAGACAATTCAATGGCTTGTCTGACAGTAGTAGGGTTGCTGCCAGTAACAATATCCTGAACTAGGTCAGGAAGACCATCAATATATTTTTCAATCGCCTTATCCACAGGTGTAACCATAGCAGGACATAGCAGGCTCAATTCCTCATAGCGGCCAGTATAGGCGCGATGCTCACCGCTGTCTTGCTTCAGGTCATCAAATTCCCTTTCTAAAGCCCTCAATTCATGACGAGGACAAAACTCCCTCATCATAAGAGCCCTAAGCTCAGCCCAAGTTTGTGCTAATGCGACCTCAGCACCACGGTCTCTCATAATTCCGTTCCACCATGTGAGAGCCCTTTTCTGAAACACACTGGATGCAAACTCGACTTTCCGATTGTCTGGACATTGAACATGACGAAATGTATTTTCGATGCTTTCGAACCACTGTAGGAGCCCAGTCGCTCCTTCAGAACCGCTAAACTTGAGGGGGTTAGCTGAATTGAAACTTTTGAAATTGCAGGGAGCATTCTGGTTGTTATTGGCTTGGTTTATTTGAGCTATAATGTTTGGGAGTGCGGCAGCCATGTGATGTTCCAGAAATTCGGCCATTTCGGCATTTGAGAGCGGATTTTCGCGTCGAGGAGGCATTCTAAAAGGGAAAACAGGAAGGAAAACAAGTGAAAGGATTAGACAAAAAGAATGAGATGAGACAAAATTGATGAAAGCAAAGATGGTGGTCATTTGTTTGTTACTATAAAGCAACAAACGACACATGGTGATTAATCAAAGTAAACGGGTCAAAAATAATGTATCGCGAAGACATGCTCGCCTATAAGTGGACACTCACCCCAAGAGTTCCCAGGTAAGAGTGACTGGTCCGATACTACGGATTTGTACGAACACTCTAGCCTTAGACAGAAAACTCAGGGTACAGGCACCCACTCTTCCAGTTTGCACGTGTTCACATTATCTAGACCCAACTTTGACGAGATTTTGAAAACTCAAAAGGCACTAAGCCAACCATGAGTCAAACTGGAAGGGTTCAAAACCTAGAAATCAATCATCCTAGAACAGATGATTAGTTTTCGAAGCGGATTCAAAATTTGTGCTCTTATTGTGGTTGTCACCTAAGGATAAGTGACAGTATTGTTTTAAAACTAAACACAAGATAACTTGTGTTAGGGTCCTAGGAAGGTTATAGTCTAGGTCAAAGCATCACTAATAACCTAATTCCCTATAACCATTGGCTCTGATACCAACTTTTCTGTCACACCCCGACCACGTAAAACAACAAAACGTGGCGGAAACGCCGGGGAGTGTTGTAACAGAATCATTGTTTCACAACCATGGATTAAATAGTTTCGTTTTATTGAATAAATGAACTCATTGTTTTAATACAATCAAATAAGTACAACTATTATCTTTCAAGTTTTAAAGTCGCTAAGGCACGAGTCCATCCTAAGTGTAGCATATATCATTAATCATCACAGAGCAGTACCTGAAACATGTGTAAAAATAGGTACGTCAGCATAAAAATGCCTGTGAGATACATAGGTTTTATTGATTTAGGATTCATGACTTATAAGTTTAAAGAAAAGGTTTTAATAAAAGTAGTCATGATCCTTGAAAAGGTTTTCTTTTATAAATCATTTATAAGAAATCAGATGATATAGAATAATAATACATAGGAAATTAAATAAGTAAATAGAATAAGTTTGTATAAAAATATATTGTTTTAAAAAACAATATTTTGATAAAAAGATTCATAGTATATATAAAAATATACTTCGGTTTTAAGAAAGTTGAATAAGTTATATATTAAAATATATTTTAGTTCCAAAACCATTAACCCAAGTGTACTAAATAACGCCACGGTATGTAATGCGATGAAAACACTTATATATAAGAAGTACCAGCGGCGTATCTACCATGTTTTCATCATATTACACCCGTCCCGTTATCTAAACACTAACCAAAAACCAGTCATTAAGTAAATAGTATATTAACCATACTTTAGTTGGTAACATAAATAAGTTTTCAGTAGTATATCAAAAGTATACTTTAGATTTATAAATAACATATTAAACTATGTTTTGGTTTGAAAATAACATATTAAAACTATGCTTTGGATTATGAAGATAACATATCAAAGTATGTTTTAATGATTAACAAAATATATGTTGGTTTTTGTACAATATCCCATATGAGAGCATATCAAACTATACTTTTGGAAGTATAACTTAATATACAAAAATAATGTGATTTAAGAATTCATTCAGACCTAGTGTATCAAAATACACCTTTGAGACTATAGAAATACCACAAAGGCAATCCCTATTTGGTTGGAGCAACAAATTGGTTTCAGACATTCCATGACAACAGGAATGGGGTGTCAAATCCTATAGCGCTATATCATACTACCAACCGGTCTCGTGAACAAAAATAAGTACTATTCCAACAATTAATTTCATAATCTTTGAAAAATCAGTGTTTAAACCATAGATAGTCATTTAGTTTGTCAAAAGATAAGTACTAACATGTATAATCGATTATACTTTGAAATCATGAAAATAACAGATAGGTACACATGCTTCACCCCAAAACAGTTGAAAACAGTAAAAGAGGGGACTATGTACTCACTTGAGAGTGCTTAGGAGTCTTGAACAACTACCAAGCAAGGCTAGAGGAGCACGGAATCAAACGGCACCTAATATAGGTAACTACATAAATAAACCGGACCTAAATCGGGAGATCGGATAGTATGAGGTCTCGTGAACCAAATGAGCATGGGAACTCATATGATATGGTCTAACAAGGCCTACATACTAAATGAAACTTATCCTAAGTGCTTTCGACCCATTTAGATCCAATAAGGTAGCTTATGCTACTTTAACGCGTCGTTTGCGTAAAACGCGTTCGAGACGTCTAACTAGCCCTATGACAAGTATTATATGCCAAAACATGTTTAAACATGCTACATAATTAGTTATGTGACAAAAATTTAGGTTACATATGCTTAATTATCAATTATGTATGAAAAGGGCATTTTGGTAATTTACCTAAGGCATATAAACTACTTATCATACAACTACTTAAACTAGGTGACCATAAGGTATAACCTCGGAAGGTTATTCCCTATGCAACGATGGTCACTAAACATGTTTGGTCGGATCCTAATGATTGGCCAAATGGTCGTGTTCGAAAGTCTAAGCGGATGTTTAGTCCGCTTGGCTTACGACTCTACACAAGCACAAACTAAAAGTGATGAGCTAAACATGTCGAAACATGTTTAACAAAGTTAGAAAACAGGTTTAGTATCAAAACAAATGGTTTTGATACCTAAAGGTAGCTTGGTTACAAAATACGCGAGAACACGTATTCTGGCCGAAGCTACGACTCGTCACTGAGCCTAGATAACGTGGTAATCAGTAGGTATAGTCACTAGGGACTATAACCATCGTGATTACGCTCACGTTATGAAGTTCAAACGAACTTCGCGTTGACCATAAACTGGTCAAAGCAGAAAGTCAAACGCAGTTTGACTTTAACGATAAAAACGAATGAAAAGAACGAAAGAATACTTACAAAAGGTCCCCACAAGCTTTGATTTCCCAAGTATTCTCAGGTATGAAGTGGCTAGCACTTCAACTTAGAGAAATCTCAGAAAATCAAGTGTGGGTTTTGCAAGTGAAGGGTGGGGGGTATTTATAGGATTTCTAGAACCGTTAGGATCGTTTCTTGAAACCCGAGCTTTGATCCAAGCCCTACACATCATACCCACAGATTTGTGAAACCATGGGCATCCAAAACAAGCACATAGAATCAAAGAAACTAGGTGCTAAGGTGTGGAACAGCTGGATCAAGCTGGAAAAACAATTTCTGGTCACTGGCACCTGCTTACGGACCGTAAGAGGTTGTGCATACGGTCCGTAAGGCCCCTGCAGGTCAGCAAAGTTTGAAAATTGGCAGAACAGGCCCCTGCACCTCCAAACTTGGTTTTTGATGCTTTTTGGCACGTTTAAGCCCCGTTAACCCCATCTTAAAGCTCTAAAATGAAGTTAAAGTATAGGGAACTTAAAATGTGCTCAAAAATATCTCGGATGTCGACTCGTTTGGTCGTACGGTTGCGTTGTTCGGTTAATTACGACGGAAGTCGTAACGGACGCAAAAACGATCCAAATTTAGCGACGAATGGATTTTTATCATGCCAATCACTAAAACATAATATTTTAATGATTACATAAATTTTTGGATGTCCAGATGTATTCAGAATGAAAGATATGCGCGACAATGCAAACTTGTGCACTTTTTGACGCTTTTAGCCCCTGAATGACCAAAAGTTTATTTTTGCGCACCAAAGACCTCAAAGCCTATTTCTAAGCTATGTAAAGGATATTTAGGGCATATTAAACTTATAATCAGGTTCCGGAAAGTTTGTTACTATACAAATCGGTATAGTTTCGCAGTTTGACACAATTAGTCCCTGCGATCGAACAAACTTGTTTTCAACACACCAAACTATCCAAAACTTATTTCTAAGTTATGTGGAGGTTATTTAAGGTATGTTAAGCCTATTTCACTATTCCGGAGTGTTTGTTGCGTTAAACTGGTTATATTTATGCATCAGTGCGCGTATAACCTTCCAGAAAGCGATTTAGAGCTTGAAATCGGACAAGAATTGATATGTGCAAACGAAACACATATTTTTACAAATACCAAGTATGAAATACAATATTTCATTGGTTTGGCATTTGTTTGATGGTTGAAGTGACACAGGTGTCACAGTTGGTCCTTGTGGTGATAGCTTCAATCCATTTTGACACGTAATCAACCGCAACCAATATGTACAAAAAACCATTTGAGTTTGGAAAAGGACCCATAAAGTCTATTCCCCAAACATCAAATACTTCTACTACCAAAATCGGTTGTAACGGCATTTCATCACGTTTCGAAATGCTCCCCATTCTTTGACAATTGATGCAATTCCGGGCATACTCGCAAGAATCCTTGAAAATCGTGGGCCAATAAAACCCACTAGATAACACCCGATAACCCGTCTTGTTCCCACTAAAATGCCCTCCACATGCCGATGAATGAGCATGGGTCAAAATCTCTAAAACTTCAGTTTCGGGAACACATCTTCGTATCACTTGATCGGCCCCGATTTTAAACAAGTCGGGTTCATCCCATATATATTGCTTCATTTGACTAAGAAACTGTTGTCGTCTCTTCTTAGTCCAATGATTTGGAATTGCACCCTAAGCCAAATAGTTAACGTAATGGGCATACCAAGGTGCAACATAAGTATAGACGGCCAACAAGTGTTCATCGGGGAACCGCTCATTGATTTCACTTGGGTCATCAACACCTTCCAACGGGATTCGGGACAAATGATCCGCAACAACATTTTCACTCCCTTTTTGTCCCGAATCTCAAGATCGAATTCTTGTAACAAAAGCACCCAACGAATCAACCGGGGCTTCGCATCCTTCTTCTCCATCAAATATCGGACCGCACTATGATCCGAATACACTATCACCTTGCTCCCCCAAATGTAAGATCTAAACTTGTCCAAGGCATACACCACCGCTAACAATTCTTTCTCGGTTGTGGTGTAGTTGAGTTGCGCCTCGGACAAAGTTTTGCTTGCATAGTATATCACTACCGGTTTCTTATCGACCCTTTGACCCAAAACCGCTCCAATGGTCGTGTCACTAGCATCGCACATAATCTCGAACGGCTTTGACCAATCCGGTGGTTGCAAGATAGGAGCCTTCACCAACTGTTCCTTCAAAACATGAAATGCTTGCAAACATTCGTCAGTAAAATCAAATGGAACATCTTTTAATAACAAGTTACATAAAGGTTTTGTAATTACACTAAAGCCTTTAATAAACCTTCGATAAAACCCCGCATGTCCCAAAAAAGATCTCACCCCCTTAACATTCTTTAGTGGGGGTAGAGATGAAATTACCCGAATCTTTGCTTTGTCTACCTCCATTCCCCGGTCCGAAATCACATGTCCCAACACAATACCCTCTTGAACCATAAAATGGCTCTTTTCCCAACTTAGTACCAAGTTTGTCTCAACACATCTTTTTAAAACTTTTTCTAATTCATTAAGACAAGATTCAAAACTTGGACCAAAAATGGAAAAATCATCCATAAACACTTCAAGAGATTCTCCGACCATGTCCGAAAATATACTCATCATACATCTTTGGAACGTGGCGGGTACGTTGCATAGTCCAAATGGCATTCGCCGAAAAGCGAATGTACCATATGGACATGTAAACGTGGTTTTGTGTTGGTCGTCCGGGTGAATAGCAATTTGGTTATATCCCGAGTACCCATCCAAAAAACAATAATATTTTTGAGCGGAAAGTTTCTCAATTATTTGGTCAATGAAGGGTAACGGGAAATGGTCTTTTGAGGTAGCGGCGTTTAGTTTTCTATAATCAATACACACTCGCCACCCGGTTACCGGGCGGGTGGCGATTTGTTCACCTTGTTCATCTTTCACTACCTGGATGCCGGATTTTTTAGGCACTACCCGAGTCGGACTTACCCATGCACTATCCGATATGGGATAAATGATCCCCGCATCCAACCACTTGATAACCTCTTTCTTTACCACCTCTCTCAAATTTGGGTTCAACCTTCGTTGGGTTTCACGGGTCGGCTTTGCATCCTCACTTGTAATAATTTTATGCATCACAATGGATGGACTAATACCTTTCAAATCGGCTATCGTCCATCCAATTGCCGCCTTGTGAGCCTTCAACACCCATATCAACTCCTCCTCTTGAGCTACCGCCAAGTTGGAAGCAATGATCACTGGTAAAGTGTCATTCTCCCCCAAAAATGCGTACTTAAGATGTTTTGGTAGCTCCTTCAATTCCACACTTGATGGACTTTCCAAGGAAGGCTTTGTACCCGAATCAATTTCCACCGGTAAAGAGTCTGTTTGGTGGGTCCATGGCGGTCTTCCTTCTTTCACCGCAAGAGCCTCTTGCTCTTTCTCTTCCACCTCCAACTCACATGCATGAACCTGCAAAGACACATCACATACACAAGAATCCAAAATTTCTTCTTCGAACTCCTTCGGGTCATATTCCTCTATGAAATCTGCTAAGAAACACTCATCACCATAAACATTAGTACCATTAGTAAAAACATTTAATCTCATTTTTCTATTACCAAATGTCATGTCGACCGTACCATATCGACAATCAATAATAGCATGTGCGGTGTTCAAAAATGGCCGACCCAAAATAGCATTTTGTTGTTGAATTGGGTCCGCGGATGAGTAATCTAGCACAAGGAAATCAATGGGATAATAAAATTCATCAACTTTAACTATCACTTCCCGTACGATACCCCGGGGAAGTTTATGAGACAAATCGGCTAGTACAACCGTTGTCTCAACCCGCTTCAATGGACCAAAATCGTATTGGTCATATAACCCCCCCGGTAGGATACTTACTCCGGCCCCAAGATCCAATAACGCCCTTGTGGTTTGAAAATTTCCAACTTGAATGTTTATTAGGGGCGTTCCCGGATCTTGTAACTTAGGAGGAAGGTCTCCTTTCAATACCGCACTTACCCGCTCCGTTTAGTCTACCAATTTAGGCACTTTTTGTTGCCTCTTTTGAGTACACAATTCTTTTAGAAACTTAGCGTAAGCGGGTACCTGTTTGATAGCTTCAAGTAAAGGAAGATTAATTTTAACTTGTTTAAAAACCTCCCACATTTCCTTTTTTTGAGGACCCCGTTTTGAAATAAATTTTTTTTTACCCGGGTCTAATAAAGCCGAAGGAAACGGTACTTCACTTGACCCCTCACCCTCATTTACTTTTTCTTTTTCTTTAGTAACTTCGGGTTTTTCAAAATTGGGTTTTTTAGAAGAAACAAAGGGTGGTTCATTTTCTTCCTCACTATCTTGACCCGTTATATCCTCAACCACCCCGTCAACCAAATCCGGTGAAGGATTGGTTTTGTACTCTTTCCCACTTCTCAAAACACTTACATGGTGAATATTAACATTATTACCTCTTGAAGTACCATGAGATGGGTTTACCTTAGTGTCGCTTGGTAATTGACCTTTGTTTTTCTTCAATTCGGACACTTCGGTTGCATGTTGACCCATTTGGGTGGTCAAAGTTTGGATTGCGTTGTCTCGGGCCTCATCCTTTTGTATGCAAGCATCATCCATTTGGTTCCTCTTTTGCATCTCCGCTTGCATGCTCTTCAACATTTCCATCATTTCATTTCCACCCGAAGACCCCCCTTGTTCTTGACCCGTTCGATATTGCCTTTGGTATCCTTGGTTGTTCCCACCTTGATATCCACTTTGGTTATTGTAAGGTTGGCGTGAACCATAATTACCTTGGTTACCTTGGAAATTTGGGTTTGCTTGATTCGAAGGGTTCCCATAACGAAAATTTGGGTGGTTCCTCAACCCGGGGTGGTAAGTATTAGAATTCATGTTATTGTAATTTCTACCACCCCCTCCTTGACCTTGCAATGCATTCACCTCCTCATATTGCCCATCCAACATCCCTTGGCAATTTTCAGCCGCATGACCTAATTCATTACAAAGAGCACACACATCATAAATTTGGTTAGAAGTTTGTACATTACCATCCTCGGCGGCATGCACTTGTGTTCGGGTAATGGCCGGTCGTGCTCTCCTTGATGCTTGAGCTTTCCTCTTTGAAGTAATGGCCATTTGTTCCAAAAACTCCCAATCCTCATTCTCATAATTGGTGCCAAAGGTCCCATTTGTGATGGACATCAAATCTCGTGCATCTTCGGCACACAACCCTTCATGGAAGGCGTTCATCAATTCCCAAAGCTCGATTCCATGATGCGGACAATTTTTGATCATCATGTTTAAGCGGTCAAAGGCTTCATGAAACATTTCGCCTTGTTGTTGTTGGAAACTTCTCAACCCTTTCCTCGCGTCATTAGTCTTTTGGGCGGTATAAAATTCATCTAAAAATGTTTGCTGCATTTCCCCCCAAGTGTAAATCGATGCCGAAGGCAAAGTGTAGAACAACTTCTTTGCCTTATCTTCCAAAGAGAATTGAAATAAGACCAATTTCACATCATCGGCCAAAAAACCTTGACTCCCAAGAGTGTTACAAATTGAGTCATAGGCCTCCAAATGAAAATAAGGTTCCTCCGTTGCTAGACCCTTATATTTCGGCAAACTTTGTAAGGAATTAGTCCTTACTTCAAAGGTTCTTCCTTGGTTGTTATGAGGGATAACCACCGGTGAAGGATTGTGAGTGATTACCGGTCTAAAATGCGCTTCAATACCCCTCGCATGCTCTCTAAGATACCTCCTTGGAACACCAAACCTACCCCTTGGACGAACTCCCATTGGTCTTGGTACATGCCCTTGTGGTACATTTGGTTGTTGAAATTGTTGTTGTGGCATCGGTGGGTTTTGAATTGGTCTTTGGAGATGTGGTTGCATATTCTGTGGGTGAACTTGTTGTAAAGGTATAGGGCGTTGCACTTGTGGCCCTTGTGGTCTTGGCCGAATGTTTTGTGGTATGAGTTGTTGTTGTTGTATCCCACTAACATTTGGCATTACATGCATTTGACCTTGCATATACCCAACTTCTCCTTGATCTCCTTCACCACCATAACCGTACCCGTCTTCATCAAAACTCTCGAACTCCTCATATCCTTCATCATACCCATCTCGTGGTCACATTCAAATTTAATCCCAATAACAACTATATACATAGTGGCAAGTGGGTATCGAACACAGGGAGTTTGTGGAAAATGTGCTATTTGAATTTTACTATGTTAACTAAAATTAAACTAAATGCAAATAAAAGTAGATTCAAGAGTTGGTTTGATTGAATTGGTTTTTGAAACTAAGAATACTAATTAATTTGCGAAATGAAAGTTGAGTTTGTAAACAATTTGGAGACGAATGACCATCCTAGGTTTCCAGTTTGCTTCAACAATTGTGATATCATCCACTAGAAAGAACTACATAGACATAGTTCGTGTGTAATTACTTATTGTGATAAAAGGGAACGAAGTACTCAGATTCCTAGAACGTGAGGTTGTTACCCGATGACCAATCAACCCTTACCCAATACTAATTCTACCCATGATATCTCGATTGCCAATGGCACCAAGAACGTATGGTTTCAAACTAGAATATCATAAGAATTAACAACTTACAAATAAGCAATCACACACCATGATAAACAAGACATAGATAGAGTTCACCATTCTAGAAATATGGAATCAAAACACAATTGTTTCATACAGACCTTCACCCTAGGATGACCATAAAGAACTTAGCCACTCATGGCTTGGACAAATATTGTAGCAAAATAGAAGGAAATTGTTTGTTCACAAGAATCACCCACAAGAACTAATGAAAACTAGATAAAAGATAGAAGATTAGATAGTGTTCTCTTCACTTCAACTCCCTAAATATAGTCCCAAACTCGTTTCTTTCAAGTAGTAACCGAAAACACATGATTAAACTCCATAATTCTCCATAAAATGGCCATTCAATGCGAAGGTTACATCTTGAGCCCAGTCGGCGCCGTAAGCTACGCCAGCCGCCGTAGCTTACGGCGGTCAATACGTCCCAAGCAGTCAACATAGCGCCGTAAGCTACGCCAGGTGCCGTAGCTTACGGCGATCATTGTTTCTGTACGGTAATGCGCTCCTGTTTTACGGCAGCTCTTTTGTCAACAAGGTGGGTGCCGTAAGCTACGGCCAGGCACCGTAGCTTACGGTGATCAGCTTGCTTCTTTCCTATTTCGTCACCCAAACTTCACTTCTTTCACTTTTTGACTCCAATAACTTCTAACATTCCTTCATGCCTCCTAAAATCTACATCTTGGTAGCTTTAACACCTGCATAATCCAACATAAAATGGTTATCTAGTTCAAGCAATTAACCGAATAAAGTGTAGAATGTGTGTTGTATTAAACCTTTTAAGGGTTGTCCTACGGACCACCCGTCATCGATCCGCACCACATCCTGCACTGTATCCTGATATTTGAAGCAATAAGAAGAACAAGGCAGCTGCGATTGTCAGCTCCCGAGGTTTTATGCCGGCGATCTAGATTGATCAAGGGCTTTCCTCGTACATCACGTGTCAACCTTTACTTTTTTGCTCATTGTTTGATCATTGATACAACTCTATATCCCGGGCTGTATCCTGAAACTGTTTTCATATCTAATTTGGCCAATACATTTTTCACATATAATTTTAGCACACTACCTCACCTAACTAATTTGATCACTTAATTGCTTAGGTAATTTTTAACCAAAACAACTGGAGCTCTCTAAACCTCACCGTAGATTTAGAACACGTCCACGCCTACCATCTCTGATCCGACGATGGAGCGCCAATGCTTCCTTTCAACATTTTAATCTTATTTAGATTTCATACTATGCATTGATTATCATAAATATGTTGCAGGGGGGTTGCTGTTTTTGCAAGTAGAATGTTCATAATAAAAATTTGTAGTACTTTTTGAGAATTTCTTAGCTTTCAAAGGCTGCTTTTATTCATCAAAATGTACCCCATTGGTCAAATTTTATGCGTTTCACTAACTTACATGATTAACTATCAACTTAATCACGACTAGATTTTTTCTTCATCTATAGTGTTTAGTCAAATATATAGTTTGCTATGTTTCCAATAGCAAAGTTTTGGCCACAGCACTAAATTAATATATTTAAACTCTTACCATTTTTATAAAAATATTATTTATTTCTTTTGACTCTGGTTTTTGGGTGAAGTTCCGATGATATTTTGGCAACTAGATTGGACCATAAAAGTTCTGCTACAGATGGATTTGTTTTGGAGTTATGTATCAATCTTATTATTACTTGAACATTCATATGTGGTCAGCTTATTGTTATTGTTATGTGTGAGTATTAGAAATGATTTGATACGTTATTAATGTTCATAACTTTGATGTTGCAGAGAGTTGATGCTTCTATTGTCCGGAAGGAGCTCACAACGATAGAGCACAAAAAGTACGACTAACTTTATGTAATCTCTAAATGTTATGTTATTTTGTATTTAATCGAATTCATACCCTACACTAGGGATGAGCTCGGTACCAACCGGTACCTAAAATACAGGTACCGAAAATACCTGGTACGACACGCTTTTGTACTGGTCACAACGATAGAGTACAAAAAGTATGACTAACTTTATGTAATCTCTAAATGTTATGTTTTTTTGGATTTAATCGAATTCATACCCTACACTAGGGATGAGCTCGGTACCAACTGGTACCTAAAATACCGGTACCGAAAATACCTGGTACGGCACGCTTTTGTACTGGTACGGACCGATATTTGAAGGTAAAAACCGGTACCGAAAACGCAAAGTGTCGGTACCAAAAATCAAGTCGGTTCGGGAAATTCAGTACCGGTTACAAACTGGTACCCGGTACCATTTGCTCATCCCTACCCTACATAGATATGATTACAACAAGGATACAAAACAATAATATATTTATGTTAAAACATTGTTAAATGTCCATGGAAGGTCAAGCTGTCTAAAACATGCTCAATGAGCGTCAGACGCAAGCCGAGCTTTTAAAGGAAGCTGAGGTATGGACAATTGGAAAGGAAACCTACTTTATGTCGACATCTGTCGTTAGATGTTATAATGTTGAGATCACCATGTCATGAAAGAGGGTGCGGTCATTACACGTGAATGAGCGCTAGCGTTTGATCTTGCTCAGAAGGTACCTTATCTTTACGTTCTCAGTATTGTAAAATCAGTTCCGATTTGAGGGCATGCCACTGATGCGTGTGCACTCAATGACATTGTTACGCATGTTCAACTGCTGCATGTGCACTTAACGACGCTGCTGCGCGCGTCCGATTTTACAATGGTGTGGAAGAATTTTTTATGCTTTTTTAAGAAATTTATCTTTGATACATGTTACTCACATCTATATTCTGTATTATTTCAATTATCATTTTTCTTTTTTGTATCCATTAATTTGCTAATTTCTCAGGGTTCACATGGCTTTATAACAATACATAAATGGTGTAATACAATCGGAGCTTTCATAAATTTGGTTAGTGTATGAGAGGTAATGTAAGTAAGGTATAGACATTAAAAAGTATTTTTAAAATAAGAGATTTTGATAGTGCATATGGTTGTGTAGAGAGAACCCAGAGCTTTACATGGAGAAATTGCGGGTCAAATACAAAGATTTATCTAAAAAAGTTCAACAACGAAAACGGCAGAAAACAAATGGCAATAGAAACGAAAACAACAATATGTCTGGTGGTGTGGGTCGTGGTAAGAGACTGAATCGTGCCCAAAAGGAAAGAATGCGTCTTTTAACAACTACAACATTTGACGGAGGGAAAGGCGAGGATAACAAGACTTTGGGTCAAAGCATCTCGAGTTCGATTGGTCTGACCCATTTGTACATTTCCCTCAAATCCTCAATTATGTGCACCTAATGCATTAGATAATATAACAAAAACTAAAACTTTAAAACAATATAAAGGTAACACGCAGTCGTTCCTCATCTTTCACTTTACATGCTATTCGATTTCATGTACAAATGTGCTTCTTCCCCTGCCTATAAAGAGCTCTATCACTATTTGTGGTGATATTCATAGGAAATTTCATGATCTTGCTGAACTTTTTCGCATTCGTTATAGACCCATCCTTGACATAGATAAGTTTAATTCGTTATCCGTTAGCTGGTGAATCGTCTGCGATTTCAAGTTTCAGCTGGTTTGAGTTTGACTCCTGGGCCTGAGACCTTTCTTCCGGGCCCCAGTGAAAGGCCGAGAGTTAGACATCAGCATAGTTAGTCCATGGATGGGTCTACCACGATTAAGCCCGAAATGCTCACTTCGAGTTATAAAGAAGCGTCTTCTAATGCTAAGAAAGCTATGTCTGCTGCTAAGCTTGCTGAACTTGCTCTTGCTGACCCAAAGATGGCAAAAGGTAAATAATTTATGTTTGATTGTTTCTTTTGTTATTCATAATTGAAAAGCCTTTTTATAGGATAGACCCTTGAGCGGGTCACTTCAAAAACTGGTTCATTTGGTTTGGGTCAGGGAGTGGTCGGGTCAGAACAGAATGGCCTGGTTAAAATTTGAACATTTTGGTTTTGTTGAGAATGGTTTTGGCTAACAAAACTAGCGGTGTTAATGGTTCGGTTTAAAATCGCGAACATCTCCAAATCAGTCGATGGTTTGGATCCATGATTGGTTTTTTTTCTTTTACTTTCAATCAGTCGGTTTTAAAATTCCATACCGTAGGCGTGTAGCGAACGGTTTGATTTACGGTTTATGACGAAAACCGAATGTATAAAACCTGTACATATAATTTGTAGGTATTATTAATAATTTATTTTGAAGCATGTGTCTTAATTTCAATAAAATTGGTGACCTTTAAGTGAATCGATCTAAAGTCCTAATATGTATTTCTTACTTAAAATGACTGAAGTGTGTTTTATAGCTCGATTTTTTGACAATTTATTGACTTAAAACATCACATATGCTTTACGAAGGTTTGTTAAATTCAACAGTTTTTTACTTTTGGTTTCATTATGAACTATTTTTCCGGTTTATTGACTTAAAAATGACATATGCTTTACGAAGGTTTGTTACAATATATGTTATGACTTTAACCCGTTATTTTTTTTAACCGGCCCGGTTAATTACTTTAACCAGTTCGGTTAATTAATCGGTTATTTCGCCTTTTTTTTGAATTTTTCAATTAACCGGTATATCAGTTAAAAAACCGGTTAATAATCGGTTCTTATACTAAATACTTATAACCGGTTACTAACCTACGGTTAAAAATAACCACTTTACGGTTTCGGTTAATATCATGTTATTTCATATAAAGGATCTGATTACAAATGTCCAGTTCTTAGAGAATGTGTTGGTGCACTTCATCTGTCGACTTCGTCTTGGATCGAGTCATATAGTGTATTGTATAGATTAGGGCGAGATTTACGAGAAAACAGGAGAATGTATGTGTTTTGAGAGATAGTTTCACTTATAGGGTCATTAGAATAGGTTTCGCTTATATGGACCATAGTAGTTCCGCTTATGCGTACACTTGAGGTTCCGCTTTTGTGGACGTGTACATATAAGCGAAACCCTCACACCTATATAAACCCAAAAAAGCGAAATCATTCGTAACTTTGTCAAATTCCATACCGAGGTGCTGCCGGTGTGACGATTGAGCTGTAATCATTGTCAAATCAATAAAACAGTAGATTAAGTGAAGAACAAGCTATTTCTACCTACGTTTCTTGTTATTCCGCACCTGAAACATAGAAGAACGCCTCTGAACGACTCATTCGGGTCAGACCTCGATCCTACAAGTGGTATCAGAGCTTGGGAGGAGGTTTTCTACAGAAATTAACTGGATTTCATCATCGTATCTTACTTCTACACCTTCTTTCTTCACCAGGTCAAGATTTACCGGTCGAAATTTGCTTGAAATTTCTCAGACTGTGCGCAATAGAACAAAGATAAACCCTGGACAGTTTCATGCCAAAATATGGACTAAAAGTGGACCAAATGACCTTCGAACTTAGTTCCGCTTATTTGGACAGTATATAGTTTCGCTTCAGTGACATCATACAGTTGAGTGATTTCGCTTATTTGAACAGTTAGTTCCGCTTTTGTGTCACAAAGATCAAAGGTTCCGCTCCAAATTGCGTGCTAGTTCCGCTTCTGTGTCATCTTAAGTGAGGTTCCGCTTCAAAGTAATTAAGGTTCCGCTCTTGTGAACCATATTAGTTTCGCTCCAAGTGCACCTAAAGGTTTCGCTTCTAGTGCACATATGTGGTTTCGCTTATTGTTGCATCAACCAGTTTCGCTTATTTGGTCATCGGGGTTTCGCTTTTAGTACACAGAACTCTTAGTTTCGCTTATTTGTCACTGTTATTGAAAAACGTGCCAAGTCATCATGGATACCGAATTCTACAACGCGTTCGCAACACCATCTGCTCCGGCTGCTATTGCTCAAGCCATGAATCTTGAAAACGAGACAGGAACCACTCAAAAACCTCCGAAATTGATGAGTATCGAAGAATAATATGGGTGGAAAGATCGATTCGAGAACTGGGTTCAGGCAAACCATCTTAGATCATGGGAATGCATTCTGAAGAAATATGTGTTGCCTAGAACAGATTTGCAGGTTCTCAAAGAGTTATCAGAGTTCACAGATCAGGAACGAGTTATGTACAAAGCAGAAAAGATGATGATTAGTTTATTACAGCAAGCAATCAAAGAGGATATATTCATATTGCTTCAGCATGACAAAACAGCAAAGTCAATCTGAGATGCACTCAAAGTAAAATTTGAGGGAAGCAAGAATATGATAAAGAGCAAGAAAGCGTTACTAAAGAAAGAATTTGATCTGTTCAGCAGTCTACCGGGTGAAGACACGAAGAAGTTGATTGAGAGATACTGCCACTTAGTGCGATCTATGTCTATGTTAAGCATTACAAAAGATCGTGAAGAGTGGGTGGATAAGTTGGCTGATGCTTTACCTCAGAAAGAGTAGGGAACATATCTGATGATTCTGAAAAACACGGGTGTTTATGATGGGTTGACTATATCTCAGTTTATTGAAAAGATCGAGAGTCAGGATCTGGAACAGCAGAAGATCGCTAGGATGAATAGTCCGAGTGGTCAACAGGATGTAAAGATGTATTACAAAGGTAGTATTTCGGTTCCTGAATCTGAGAGAAGTCCGAAAATCCAAACTGCATTCAGTGCTGGGGATTCATTAGAAAAGGCTGATAAGGGATCTAATAAAACCAGTAGTGGATTCTCATCATTTCCGAGTGTCAATCCTAAAGAATCAAACACAAGCTTTCAGTCTCAGAATACAAAAACAGGAAATGGATATGTGATTCAATGCAACATTGCTCTAAATCTTCCAGAAGGCCAAAGCTTCTCAGAAGACACTGCTAAAGACCACATGGCTCTTCTTGGTTCCGTATTGTTATCATATGAGGGTCTCGTAGCTGGTCGGATCGGAAATCCTATGCTTACCAAAGAGGATTACGATCAAATAGACGCCGAAGAGATGGAATTAATGGATATCAAATGGTGTCTTGCAAGTGTTCTTCGACGTGCTGAAAAGTTCAAAACAATCACCGGGAGAAATGACTTTCTTGATGCTCATGTATCTACTTTAGGTTTTGATAAATCTAAACTTACTTGTTTTCGTTGCAGGGAGAAAGGACATTTCAAACGGGAGTGCAAGGGTAGAGAAGCTAGTGGAGCTCAGAATCCGTTCGGTAAAGACGACTACTACCGGAAAGCCATTTATCAGCAGGTTGGTCAATCACAAGATTCACAGACGGCTCATGGTAGAAAGCTTGAGGATTCTAAGAGAGCATGTTTAGTGGACTTCAGCTGGGACAAATACATATCTCCTGACAGCAAAGCCTGTATAGTTGATCAAGATGATGAGAGACTACCTGAAGGATTCAGCTGGGATATGTTCGTTGATGAAAAAGGAGAGTTCAAAGCCTTCATTGCCAAGATTGTCAGAGAGCCAGACATGTTTGCTACATGGATGAAATCTATTGGAGTGAATGTGACGAGTGAGGATGAAAAATCTGTTACGTCTGATGAAAATTCAGAAAGTGTTGATGAACTTTCGGAAAATATTGAGGAAAGTTTAGAGAGTTCAGATGAGAGTGTTCAAAATGTTGCTAGTTCTGAAAAAGAAGTTGTATTTGATCAAACACCATCTAATTCTAGTTTGTCGGATGCTGATTCTGAAAAGTCTGTACAGTTTGATCAGTCTCCAGTTGATAATAGTAGTGATGATGAGGAAGAAAAACATATCAATATTGTAAAATCTCATCTTTCTCCTGAAAGTTTCATTTCTATTTTGCAGATCGCTTGGAGAAACTGAAGGAGAAAAGAGCTGTAAAGAACAACAAAAGAAATCTGAAGATGATGTTCAAAATGTTGAAACTGTTGCTGAGAAGATTGCTAAAGAAGAGAAAGTAATTGAAGCTGAGAAAGTGAAAGAAGAAGAAAAGGTGATAGAAGTGGTGAAAACAATCGAGGTTGAGAAGATTGTTGAAGTCGTCAAGCCTTGCATGAAATGTTTGGAAGGTTGCAAGGAATATGTAGCAAAAGACGACATTATTGCTGAGTATGAGAAGAAGAAGAAGGAGCAGTTACTGTTCAACCTCAACTATGTGAAAGAATCTTACGATGTCTTGAACAAAACAGTAACTGGTCTCCAAAAGACAAACGCAGAAAGAGAACAAGCACTGACGAAGATGAATGCAGTCATGATGTCAAAGCAAAAAGCCATAAATTTTTACATCGAAGAAAGTGCTAAATGCAAGCAAGAGTTGGAAACAGAAAAGATTGAAAATGAGAGAATTAGACGTTTACTTCAAAGTTATTCTAGTTCTGATTATCTCATTGATCGTATTTATCCAACAGTTGCAGGAATGGAAGCTTTTCAAGACGAGAAGCCAAAGAAGAAGAAAGATTGTGGTAAGAAACCGACTGTTAGCTATAACAAGTGTCCACCTCCAATTTGGGAAGGATACTCTCCTAGAAAACCAAACGAAGAGCAACTGGAAAAAGCAGTCAATATAAAGCTTAAAACCGACACAACTGATGTTTTACCAGATAACATTGATGTCACGTTTACCTCGTCCGATACTGATCATGAGTCTGAGTTAATCAAAAAGGTGGTCGATCAGGTGTTGGATACTGATGAGGAATATGGGTCAAAGTCTGAGTTTGGAAAGTCAAATTCGTCAGTCAACAGGGAAAATTCGTCGGTTAAACGGTCTTATAGTAAAGAATTTTTGTAATCAAAAGCAAATTTGAATGATGAAACATTCGAATTAGTTTATACTTTGAATGGTTCTTATCACACCCCTATTTTCCACGTGTCACCGGTGGGCCCGGTGGGGAGTATCGTGACGTCATTGATATCATCATAGTCAAACAACACAACATATAATATGCACAGCGGAAGCAAAAGATATAGATTTATTTCAACTTAATAATATTTGTAATATCCAAGTATCACAAAACAGTCGAAACAGATCCACAGGCGGATCAAATAAAAAGGAAAACTGTTCACAGACTTTGACATCTAAAGCTTGCGAGACTTGAGTACTGATGCCTGGAGTAGCCAGCCTATTTCGTCTAGTACCTGCACTTAGCCTTTTTGGAAAATACGTCAGTTTGCACTGGTAAATACAACTTAACTGACTCATTTTGCAAAGAGTTTGAAAATTGATTTAAATGCACTTCGGCAAAAATATTTTATAACTTGGGACAATTATTCAAAATAATCTTGTATACAGTTTTACTCATTTGTCGTCCATTAGGGCCGGTTTGTAGGGCCAGACTTAAGTTAACTGACACGCCACAGGTATAATGCCCACAAGGTCGATTCCTTATAGTGGGATACCAGTTTTTACATAATGCAACTGTCAGGTGTACGCCTACACCCCGTGCTTAGGTTGTGGCCATTTCATGAATGATGCCAAGGATATCCGGGACATGGTCATTTAACCCCCAAGGGCCATACACCAAATAATACATATCAAACAGGTTATGTAAATACATCAATCACAATACGATTTAAATGACTACATACACCCGACCAAGCGGTACCTTTATAGTACCGTATCCCAAGCCCGTATAGGGAAAATAAGTTAAGGGTATTTACCTGAGCAATAGTATAATTCAAATACAGCAAGTGCACGTAGCTTTTACTGGGCTCCTAATCTGGAACGAAGGTTTTAATAACCTATTAGAATCCTAACGGGTCTTTAATTAAGTTTATACTTAGACCAGTTAGTTTTCAAAAGGAAAACACGGTTCAAACGCACGATAAAGCGAAGACCGGTTTAGAATGTGGTTTTGACCTGACAAGCTTGTATGCTCATTTAACATGGGTAACTTAAACACATTCTGGGTTTTGAGACAAAAACGATATGGTTTGACCCGTTTCGGCTAATATATGCAAACTAGTTACATACGTCGATCCGAACGCGGGACATGCGTAACGGGTAACCATAGGAGTCATGAACATGTTCCACGAGTTAATATGCCTTAAATATGTTGTGATATCAGTAGGATATCTTCTATTATGCCCCAAATGATTTTAAACTCGAATTACGCCTCGTAAGGGTATTTTGGTCATTTAAAAGGTTATAAAAGGGTTTGAACATGTTTCTGAGTTTCGGATCTGATGTAATCAGTAAAAATACTCAATTTACTAAGTTATATCAGTAAGGTATAACTTATATGTGAAATCTATCCTTTATGACCAACTATGCATCTTAAGGGCATTTTGGTAATTTCACATAGGCTTAAAAGGTCAAAATTGGAAATTTGAGCTTAAGACCTTTGCTTACTTTTAGAATGTAAATATTTACTAAAAATATCAGTAAGCATCAAACCTTATATTTATAAAATGGTTTTAATATATACTATGCGTTAAAAACGCTTAAAAATGCGATTTGGAGCCATTTCCGGGTTTTTAAAGAAAAGCTGATATTTTTATTATTCCAGAAGGCTCAAAATACTTTATTTATCATATTAGATCAGTAGAAAAAGGTTTGGGGTCGAAAGGATTTGTAAAACTTATTTTGTAGCTCAAAAGGGCAAAACCGGCAATTACCGAATCAAGCTTAGAACTCTATGTTATGCTCAGCCTAAAAATAAATAAAAATCTTCAAAAATCCCAAAATATTATATTACATCAGTGGGTAATAGGTTTGATATTAAAAATTGGGTTTAGATAGGCTATATGCTAATTATGCGGTTTATTTACTTAAAAGCTTCTTAATTACGCTAATGAGCATAACTCTTAATCTAGACCTCAATCTGATGTCAAATTCTAGGGACAAGTTTATAAATCAGTAGTGAAGGTTTCTATTCTTTCACTTTTTCAAAAATCACATTTTAAGGTGATAAGGGCATAATAGTCAACATTTAAGCATTTAACGGAATCATGCATATGAATTGGATAACCAATGAACCAAGTTGTATAATCACAGAGGGTTATACTTATAGGTAACTTGGTCCTATTAAAGCTCTAAGGCATTCCTAATTCATGCTCAAACGGGTCAGAACTGAAAGTCAAAGCATAAGTCAAACTATGCGACTTTCGGTCCCGAACCGAGCTTAAACTGAAAATTGTCGAGTTGAACATGTTTAGACATGTTCTTACATCAATTACCAAGTTATATTAATGTCAAAATAGGTTGCATAGCTTCTACATTGCTAATTATGCATTTATTTGAAAATTAGCTTTCTGTTGACTTTTTTTAATTAAGTTTGACTCGACAATTGACCTGATTAGAGTGGGAATCAGAGGGAGACCTTTTAGGGGTTTAATGCCCACATAATTACCAACTCATAGGTACTTTTATAATGAAATTTGACTGGAGCAATTAAGATTAATGACGAAGTCAAACCTTAATTACGACGGTTTGACTAAACGCTAATAAACTAAGCAAAACTGAATTAAAGGAGGTTAAGCATACTTACAATAGTCCTAAGCACAACTAAGAATCACTAGGAAGGATGCTTGAGCTCCAGGAACCTCTAGGAAGTGTGTTGTGAACTTTACAAGTGAATGAGCAATTGAAGATCACAACTTCATGGCCTTATATAGGTTTCTTGGATCAATTTGATCATGCCAAACAAGTCTAGAGATGTTATGGGATCATTCCAAGTGTCCCTACACCCTTTAAAACCATCAAACAAGCTCCAGGTATGAAAAACCATGTTTCTAAGTCGGTTAAACCGGCTGTACAGACACCTGTGATGTTTTTCTGCATCTGGCATGCTGAGGCGGCCCGCGTAAGGATCCATAAGGATCTTACGCGCCCCGCATGGCCACTCTGATCCGGTTACAAAGTTTCAAATATTGCTATCTGGTCCCTGGTCCTTCCAAACTTGATTTTAAGCTTATTTCTTGCACTATAAACCCCCAAACTTGACTTTTAAGGACCCCAAGTCATAAACCAACTTTGGTTAGTCCCCGGTTATTCATACGTTCACCGGAAAGTCTTAAATTTCAATATTGACCCTTTTAACCCCTCGTATACGAATATTGTCATAACTTCCTCATACTTTATCGAAACCTCGTGAATTTTTTATCACACATTCTTGTGAGTATAATTTATCATTACAAAGCTTCGGGTCTGCTAAAAGATCACTCAGAAGTACACTTAAACATGTTGACACATTTAGCCCCTGTAGTTTGTAATTCCTCACTTTCTTTCACGATTAGCTTCGTATGATCCATGATTTATTCGTTTAAGGGTATCTACATCATGTAGGGTTATTGAAAGACATATTTATTCATCGTTGACATTTTGAATCCTTTTACACACATAGATTCCCCGTTTGTCAACTTTAGTCCCTCTAATTCATTCCTTTACACGTTTTAAGTCCATGACACGTGTCGATATGATATTGGACATGAATTTTCGAGGTGTTACATCCTCACCCCCTTAAAAGAAATCTCGCCCCCGAGATTTACTGAAATAAATGAGGGTACTTTTCTTTCATCGTGGACTTTAACTCCCACGTATAATCGGGACCTCTACGGCCGTCCCATTTGACCTTGACAATAGGCACATACTTCCTCCGAAGCTTCTTTACCTGCCGATCTTCAATCGATACAGGTTTTTCCACAAATTTTAAGCTCTCATCTATATGCACATCTGTGTGTGGTATGACTAGTGATTCATCAGCTAGACATTTCTTCAGATTGCAGATGTGGAATATATTATGAATACCACTGAGCTCTTCAGGTAAGTTTAACTTGTAAGCCACTGATCCTACACATTCGATGATCTCGAATGGTCCTATGTATCTCGGGCTTAACTTACCTTTCTTACCAAATCGCATCACTCCTTTCCAGGGCGACACTTTAAGCAGGACTTTATCACCAACCTCGAACTTGAGAGGTTTTCGCCTTTTATCAGCATAACTCTTCTGCCTATCCCTGGCAGCTTTTAGGCGATCACGAATCTGGGAAACCTTATCCCTCGTTTCAAATACTATGTCAGGTCCTGATAATTGAGTTTCCCCTACTTCTGCCCAACAAATAGGCGTTCTGCACTTTCTACCATATAATGCCTCAAAAGGTGCAGCCTGAATGCTCGTATGGTAGCTATTATTGTAGGAGAACTCGACCAATGGTAGGTGTTTATCCCAACTACCACCTAGATCAATCACACACGCACGTAGCATGTCTTCCAGGGTCTGAATGGTACGCTCACTCTGCCCATCCGTCTGAGGATGGTAAGCCGTACTGAAATTTAAATGCGTACCCAAAGACTGTTGGAAACTTTTCCAAAAGTGTGACGTGTATCTGGTATCTCTGTCAGAGATAATAGCCACTGGTACTCCATGCAGAGATACAATCTTATCAACATACAACTGGGCTAACATGTCAGAACCGTAAGTTTCTTTAATAGGTAGGAAATGTGCTGACTTAGTCAGTCTATCTACTATCACCCAAATAGTATCATTTCCTTTCTTAGTCTTTGGAAACTTGGTGATGAAATCCATCGTCACCATTTCCCATTTCCAAGCGGGAATTTCAGGCTGTTGTAGCAAACCTGACGGCTTCTGATGCTCAGCCTTGACTTGAGCACACGTCAGACATTTGGCTACATGGGTGGCTATGGACTTTTTCAAGCCTATCCACCAATAATTTGCCTTCACATCCTGGTACATCTTATCCGCTCCAGGATGGACGGAATATCTGGAACTGTGGGCTTCCTGAAGGATGGCGTCTCGAAGTCCTCCATAAACAGGAACCCATATTCTTCCATTTAATCTCAGGATTCCGTCTTTGCCATAGGATAACTGCTCTTCAGTTACTCCCAGCTTTTCATTAGGATAGTTAGCTTCTGACACAGCTTCCTTCTGTGCAGCTAACAACCTTTCCTTCAGACTATTCTTGATTTCAATGCTCTTGGCATTGATTCGGATTGGCTTCACTATTTCTTTTCTGCTCAAGGCATCCGCGACTACATTGGCCTTGCCTGGATGGTATCTTATTTCACAGTCGTAATCGTTTAAAGTCTCCATCCATCGTCGCTGCCTCATATTCAAGTCCTTCTGATTAAACAAATGTTGAAGGCTCTTGTGATCAGAATAGATCACATACTTAGTTCCATACAAATAGTGCCTCCAAAGCTTTAGTGCAAATACAACGGCACCCAGCTCCAAGTCATGGGTGGTGTAATTCCTTTCGTGCACCTTTAACTGACGTGAAGCATAGGCAATAACTTTGCCTTTCTGCATAAGCACACATCCCATCCCGGTGTGTGATGCATCACAATATACCACAAACTCTTCAATTCCTTCAGGCAACGTCAGCACAGGAGCGTTACTTAACTTCTGCTTTAGAATGTCGAAAGACTCTTGTTGCTTAGGCCCCAATCAAACTTGCTATTCTTGCGGGTGAGAAGAGTCAGGGGTGCTGCAATTCTTGAGAAGTTTCCGATAAATCGCCTATAGTATCCTGCCAGTCCTAGAAAGCTGCGAATCTCCGTAGGCGTCTTTGGTTCTTGCCAGTTCATGATAGGTTCAATCTTAGCGGGATCTACTTGGATACCATGCTCACTGACAACATGTCCAAGGAATTAGACTTCACGAAGCCAAAATTCACACTTCGAGAACTTGGCATAAAGCTTTTCTTGATGAAGCAGCTTCAGAATGCAACGGAGATGCTTCTCGTGGTCAGCTTGGCTCTTCGAGTAAATGAGGATGTCATCGATGAAGACGATGACAAATTTATCCAAATAAGGCTTGCAGACGCGATTCATGAGATCCATGAATGCGGCAGGTGCATTAGTGAGCCCAAAAGGCATCACTAGGAACTCGTAATGACCATAGCGAGTCCTAAATGCAGTCTTATGCACATCTTCATCTTTAACCTTCAGTTGATGATAGCCTGACCTTAAATCAATCTTAGAGAAATAGCTTGCTCCTTGTAGCTGATCGAACAGATCGTCGATCCTGGGCAAAGGATACCTATTCTTGATGGTAACTTTATTAAGCTCGCGGTAATCAATGCACAGACGCTTTGATCCATCCTTCTTCTTGACAAACAAAATTGGCGCTCCTCATGGTGACGAACTAGGTCTAATAAAACCTTTGGCTAGCAAATCATCTAGCTGTGTCCTCAATTCCTTCATCTCTGTTGGTGCCAACCTATAAGGTGCTCTAGCAACAGGTGCTGCTCCGGGGATGATATCAATTCTGAATTCTACTTGCCTATCTGGTGGTAACCCAGGTAGTTCTTTAGGAAAGAGTTCAGGGTATTCAGAGATGACTGGTATATCTTCAATCTTGAGCTTCTGCTCGTCGACCGCTACTTGTGCCATATAAATAACACAACCCTTCTTCATACACCTAGATGCCTTGAGCATAGACACTTGCTCAGGCAATCCATGTTGGGTATCTCCTTGAATGGTAAGTGACTCACCAGATGGAGTCTTAATCACCACTTGCTTCTTGTTGCAGATGATCTGGGCTTGGTTTTGCGATAACCAATCCATGCCCAATACTATATCAAATCCGGCTAACTTCAAAGGAAGCAAGGACAAAGGAAAAGAGTGGTTCCTAAAAGATATAATGCATCCATCTATCATGGTTGAGGCGGTTTCTAAGGTTCCATCGGCTAACTCCACTTCATATTTCACACCTAAGGTTTTATCAGGTAAATTCAGCAACTTACAAAACTTGTTACCTATAAATGACTTATCAGCGCCAGAATCAAACAGTACTCTAGCATATACATCATTTACGAGGAAAGTACCTGTGATCACATTGTCGTCCTGAATTGCCTCCTGCACGTTCATTTGGAAGACCCTAGCATTGGTCTTCTTGGCTTCCTCAGGCTTCTTGGCGTATTTAGGGTAGTTAGTCTTAATGTGCCCTTTCTCATTACAGCCGTAGCAGGTAGCATCTTTAATCCTCTTGCAGTCAACACTTTTGTGCTCTTTAGACTTGCACAACCCACATGCAGGTGGTCCTGATTGAGACTTGGTCTCAAGCCTGCATTTTCCAAAGTGGCGTTTTTGGCAAGTTGTGCACTTTGGCTTTTCTTAAGTTTGCTGACTATTCTTTCCAGACCCAAACTTCCTGGAATCAGTGTTTCCCTTGTGCTTCTTTCCGACCCTCGTGAGTTATCCTCCTCATGCTTCCTCTTACTCTCTTCAGAGCTCTTGAGCGATCTTAGCCTAACCGCATCTAAGGTGAGGGATAGAGATAGATCAGCAGCTGATCTAAAAGTAGCAGCTCTCGAAGCCTTAACACGGGCTTTGATTTCTGGGGCTAATCCCCCAATGAAGCAAGCAATCCTCTTGGGCTCTGGTGTCACAAGGTAAGGAACCAGTCTAGACATGGTGTTGAAACTGGTGAGGTAAGCTTGACAATCTAAATTTTTCATCACCAGTGATAAGAAATCTGATTCAATCATTTCCACTTCATGCTGTGGACAATAGTTCTCCTTAATGAGAACAAAAAACTGCTCCCATGACATATTGTAGAGCGGGATCTTCCCAGCAGCTTGAATGAGAGACTTCCACCATGCCAGTGCCTCTCCCTTGAATGATTGGGATACATACTTTACTATATCCCTTTCAGCACAACCGCTGATATCAACTACAGTGTCCATTTCATCTAACCAAGTCATACAATCTATTGCCCCTTTCTCCCCAGTGAAATCACGGGGTTTGCAGGAAACGAAGTACTTATAAGTACAAGACTTGGTACGTGGCTCATCATCGAACACTATTTTCTTACGTGGAACACTGTGTTGGTTTGAGGAATGTTCATCATCCTCATTCTTAGGTTCATCTTTCTTAGAGGGTGGTTTGCTATGAGCTTTTGAATGAGTCTTACTAACAGACTTAGAGTGAGGCACCGAAGGGGTTCTACTATGAGTTCCACTATATTTCTTGAATTGCTCCTCTACAGCTTTAGATACAGCTGTATTAACCAGGTTACGGAGCTCTCCTTTGGTTATATTAATCCTATCATCATCATCATCGTGATTTTCTAGGGAATGACTGTTCACTTCCTCTGACCTCGCCATATAGCTTTAATTGCTACATAAAAGAAAACAAGGGCAAGGTTTATATAGAAGCTTATACAGTTTCTATTGTTTTAAACGATTTATTAACTATGGTTTTCAATACACATTTTAGTTAATTATTCAGGATTTTTATCATAACCCTAAATTATATATAATAGCAGAAAAAGGCCTAGTCACGAAGACAGATTTAGTTATTAAACCAGGATTTTACAGAATCGAGGTATTAAGGTTGAATCAAAGTTCATTACCTTTTCCTGACAGGGAGTTGTAGGCTACCACTGTCTTTAGTCCCAGAGGACGTTAATTATAGCCCGTGGGCACTTCATCCTTAAGGGATGATTATATAAATAAGGGAATTTAGAATAACCCTTTTTAATAATGACTTATGTGATTTTATCGAATCACACTTTGTCAAGCATATTAATATGCTTTCTGATGTTAACAAGGTTTCGAATCTTTTGAATAGGTTGTACCATCTTGGCCATGTCTGTAATGACAATTAGGCTAGGTTTTACCTTTAAGATTCTTTTAATATTAAACGCAGAGCAATCCTAATTTGAGATGTTCACAAGGATCTGAATCTAATTGAGGAATTACCATCTTGGCCCTGTCTTGAGCTAGGTTTTGTCCTTTTTAGATTTTGCCATTTTATCACAATGGTAGATCTTATAATATAGGAATCTAATCATCCAATTAAAATTTAAACAAGTACATGGTTGCCCTAAACGGGACTTCTATCAAAATGACTTGCCCATGCAAGGGCTAATCAGGAAAATATGAAAGGAAACATATCAAAAACAAAACAAATTAGGATTAGTCCTATGTTCTTGTCTAGACTCAAGAGTGTGCAATTGTGTAGCTGAGATTAAACACAAAAGGCTAGTGTTTAATTCACTCATTGTTGGCTCTGATACCAACCTGTCACACCCCTATTTTCCACGTGTCACCGGTGGGCCTGGTGGGGAGTATCGTGACGTCATTGATATCATCATAGTCAAACAACACAACATATAATATGCACAGCGGAAGCAAAAGATATAGATTCATTTCAACTTAATAATATTTGTAATATCCAAGTATCACAAAACAGTCGAAACAGATCCACAGGCGGATCAAATAAAAAGGAAAACTGTTCACAGACTTTGACATCTAAAGCTTGCGAGACTTGAGTACTGATGCCTGGAGTAGCCAGCCTATTTCGTCTAGTACCTGCACTTAGCCTTTTTGGAAAATACGTCAGTTTGCACTGGTAAATACAACTTAACTGACTCATTTTGCAAAGAGTTTGAAAATTGATTTAAATGCACTTCGGCAAAAATATTTTATAACTTGGGACAATTATTCAAAATAATCTTGTATACAGTTTTACTCATTTGTCGAACATTAGGGCCGGTTTGTAGGGTCGGACTTAAGTTAACTGACACGCCACAGGTATAATGCCCACAAGGTCGATTCCTTATAGTGGGATACCAGTTTTTACATAATGCAACTGTCAGGTATACGCCAACACCCCGTGCTTAGGTCGTGGCCATTTCATGAATGATGCCAAGGATATCCGGGACATGGTCATTTAACCCCCAAGGGCCATACAACAAATAATACATATCAAACAGGTTATGTAAATACATCAATCACAATACGATTTAAATGACTACATACACCCGACCAAGCGGTACTTTTATAGTACCGTATCCCAAGCCCGTATAGGGAAAATAAGTTAAGGGTATTTACCTGAGCAATAGTATAATTCAAATACAGCAAGTGCACGTAGCTTTTACTGGGCTCCTAATCTGGAACGAAGGTTTTAATAACCTATTAGAATCCTAACGGGTCTTTAATTAAGTTTATACTTAGACCGGTTAGTTTTCAAAAGGAAAACACGGTTCAAACGCACGATAAAGCGAAGACCAGTTTAGAATGTGGTTTTGACCCGACAAGCTTGTATGCTCGTTTAACATGGGTAACTTAAACACATTTTGGGTTTTGAGACAAAAACGATATGGTTTGACCCGTTTTGGCTAATATATGCAAACTAGTTACATACGCCGATCCGAACGCGAGACATGCGTAACGGGTAACCATAGGAGTCATTAACATGTTCCACGAGTTAATATGCCTTAAATATGTTGTGATATCAGTAGGATATCTTCTATTATGCCCCAAATGATTTTAAACTCGAATTACGCCTCGTAAGGGTATTTTGGTCATTTAAAAGGTTATAAAAGGGTTTGAACATGTTTCTGAGTTTCGGATCTGATGTAATCAGTAAAAATACTCAATTTACTAAGTTATATCAGTAAGGTATAACTTATATGTGAAATCTATCCTTTATGACCAACTATGCATCTTAAGGGCATTTTGGTAATTTCACATAGGCTTAAAAGGTCAAAATTGGAAATCTGAGCTTAAGACCTTTGCTTACTTTTAGAATGTAAATATTTACTAAAAATATAAGTAAGCATCAAACCTTATATTTATAAAATGGTTTATATACTATGCGTTAAAAACGCTTAAAAAGACGATTTGGAGCCATTTCCGGGTTTTTAAAGAAAAGCTGGTATTTTTATTATTCCAGAAGGCTAAAAAATACTTTATTTATCATATTAGATCAGTAGAAAAAGGTTTGGGGTCGAAAGGATTTGTAAAACTTATTTTATAGCTCAAAAGGGCAAAACCGGCAATTACCGAATCAAGCTTAGAACTCTATGTTATGCTCAGCCTAAAAATAAATAAAAATCTTCAAAAATCCCAAAATATTATATTACATCAGTAGGTAATAGGTTTGATATAAAAAATTGGGTTTAGATAGGCTATATGCTAATTATGCGGTTTATTTACTTAAAAGCTTCTTAATTACGCTAATGAGCATAACTCTTAATCTAGACCTCAATCTGATGTCAATTCTACGGACAAGTTTATAAATCAGTAGTGAAGGTTTCTATTCTTTCACTTTTTCAAAAATCACGTTTTAAGGTGATAAGGGCATAATAGTCAACATTTAAGCATTTAACGGAATCATGCATATGAATTGGATAACCAATGAACCAAGTTGTATAATCACAGAGGGTTATACTTATAGGTAACTTGGTCCTATTAAAGCTCTAAGGCATTCCTAATTCATGCTCAAACGGGTCAGAACTGAAAGTCAAAGCATAAGTCAAACTATGCGACTTTCGGTCCCGAACCGAGCTTAAACTGAAAATTGTCGAGTTGAACATGTTTAGACATGTTCTTACATCAATTACCAAGTTATATTAATGTCAAAACAGGTTTCATAGCTTCTACATTGCTAATTATGCATTTATTTGAAAATTAGCTTTCTGTTGACTTTTTATAATTAAGTTTGACTCGGCAATTGACCTGATTAGAGTGGGAATCAGAGGGAGACCTTTTAGGGGTTTAATGCCCACATAATTACCAACTCATAGGTACTTTTATAATGAAATTTGACTAGAGCAATTAAGATTAATGACGAAGTCAAACCTTAATTACGACGGTTTGACTAAACGCTAATAAACTAAGCAAAGCTGAATTAAAGGAGGTTAAGCATACTTACAATAGTCCTAAGCACAACTAAGAATCACTAGGAAGGATGCTTGAGCTCCAGTAACCTCCAGGAAGTGTGTTGTGAACTTTACAAGTGAATGAGCAATTGAAGATCACAACTTCATGGCCTTATATAGGTTTCTTGGATCAATTTGATCATGCCAAACAAGTCTAGGGATGTTATGGGATCATTCCAAGTGTCCCTACACCCTTTAAAACCATCAAACAAGCTCCAGGTATGAAAAACCACGTTTCTAAGTCGGTTAAACCGGCTGTACAGACACCTGTGATGTTTTTTTGCATCTGGCATGCTGAGGCGGCCCGCGTAAGGATCCATAAGGATCTTAGGCGCCCCGCGTGGCCACTCCGATCCGGTTACAAAGTTTCAAATATTGCATATTTGGTCCCTGGTCCTTCCAAACTTGATTTTAAGCTCATTTCTTGCACTATAAACCCCCAAACTTGAATTTTAAGGACCCCAAGTCATAAACCAACTTTGTTTAGTCCCCGGTTATTCATACGTTCACCGAAAAGTCTTAAATTTCAATATTGACGCTTCTAACCCCTCGTATACGAATATTGTCATAACTTCCTCATACTTTATCGAAACCTCGTGAAATTTTTATCACACATTCTTGTGAGTATAATTTATCATTACAAAGCTTCGGGTCTGCTAAAAGATCACTCAGAGGTACACTTAAAGATGTTGACACATTTAGCCCCTGTAGTTTGTAATTCCTCAATTTCTTTCACGATTAGCTTCGTATGATCCATGATTTATTCGTTTAAGGGTATTTACATCATGTAGGGTTATTGAAAGACATATTTATTCATCGTTGACATTTGAATCCTTTTACACACATAGATTCCCCGTTTGTCAACTTTAGTCCCTCTAATTCATTCCTTTACACGTTTTAAGTCCATTACACGTGTCGATATGATATTGGACATGAATTTTCGAGGTGTTACAGTTCGAAAAATTATATTACAACAAAGAGTTTCCAATAAGAAGTGTTCGCTTTGACCTGATCAAAAAGGTTTTCAAAATGACAAAAATCAATATTTCTGAAATAAAAGATTTGAATCTTACTGAAAAACCTAAAAAGTACACTTCAAGAGTTCAACAACGTCTAAACAAGAAAAAGGGTTACAATTCTGGTTCTGGTTTTCAAAAGAAATCTAACCAAAATCGTAGCTACAAAAAGAAAGGATTAGGCTTTGTTCCACCAGAAAACTATAAAAATGATAAAAAAATCTAAAACAAAAACAGAATTTGTGTCAGGTGGAAGCTTAGAGGATGAACAGAAGAAACCATTCTGGAGACAGTCAAATCAAGAGTTTCTTGCTGAAAGAAAGAAGAATGGAACTGAAGTGTTTTATCAAAGAGAGACTCGAATCTGTTACAAGTGCAATGAAGCTGGTCACATTGCATGGAACTGTTCGACAAATGCAAAAACAAAACAGGGAGTTTCTCAGAAATTAAAAGAAAAAGTTGTTGATATTGAATCACCAACCAATAGACTTAAAATTTTTGAAAATTCAAAATATGAGGTTGGTGAGTGTTCGAAGAAGAATTTTTACAAAAAGAAAGAAAAAGACAACCAAGTGTGGGTTGTTAAAAAGAATGATGAAAATGTCGGCGATGAATCTGGTTCCACAAAGCCAGAAAAGCCACAGGTTGAGGAGAAAATTTCAGTGAATGATGATGATTTTCCATCACTGAAATTTGAAGAAGTTAAAAAGAAAATTGGAAAAGTTGATATTTCAAAACAGTTTTACACTGAGAAAAAAAAAATTTGATGTCGAGAAAACATTTAATGGAAGTGTAAAGAAAATTTTTGGGAAAATGTTGAACGGGAAAGCAAAGAGGGTTAAAGATTTTTATGCGACTAAAAAGGCAACATACAACCCCACTACGCAAGAGTTGAAAGCCATCAAGTCTGAAAAGACTTGGATGGAAGTTTGTTTCCCATAAAGTCTTAGGACTATGCCGGAGATCCCAAGTTTATATCGTGGATCAGGAATCGGCATCATTCTAGTGTTTGAAAAGTTTGTTTAAAAGATTTTGAATAGTGTTTGAATTTTACAGGTTGAAGGACTATGCCGGAGCTTCCAGGTTGGTAATTGAGAAGCAGGAATCGGCATCTTTCTGACTAATTTGACAAGTGGTAAAGAGGTTTCTGTAGATGTCTCATTCCTACAGGAAAACCTATAAGTGGTATTATTTGGTTTGCTTACAAGTGGTATTTGTTGATTATACTTTGAAGAGATTATGTTTACAAGTGATACAGAGGTTTCTGAACTGCAAATAGTAAATCAGGGACATTAAGTTGTACTTGATTTACTATACATATGAGATTGGTAAACAAGATAATGAACCATATCCCCATGCTTCACAAATGGTAAATTTAAAAGTGGTAAAAACAAACTCATTTTCCGGAAAAATCATTTTGATTAAAACAAACTTAAGTGTTTTGAGATCCAAATGAGAAAATGGTTTGTTGAAAGGGGGAGTTCAGATTGTTTTTGCCAAGTGAATAGAGATTTGATGCGATTCGATGTCAGTTGTCAAGTTTCTGTACAGTTTGTTTTATTTTTTATTTTTCAAAGTGGGTCAAAAGTCTAGTAGTTTTCAAATTTTCTTTGAAATGTGTTTGCATTTTAGGGGGAGTAGGGAAATTTCAGAAAATCCAAAAACATTTGAAAATTTGAAAAAGCCAAAAACATGAAAAAATTAAAAATGAGTTTTGTTGTGAAAAGAGGAAATGACATGCTAAAGAAATGTAAAGATAAAATGTGGTAAACAATCTCACTGAGGATGTGTCAGTAGGTTTTTACACACTTAGTAAATTGTGACGAGATATAAACTAAATTTCAAACTTGCTTGTTCTGTGGGTTAACACAAACTTGGATATATAGGTAACCCCTGAAATCTTGTTTGAAAGGTCCCTTATTCTGAGATACTAGGTCTTTATGCTCAGTGACATCTGGGGTATTATCCCGGGACTTCTACTGTATGGAAGTACTGACCTAGTCCCTGGATAATGCTTTCCGCAAAAGCTTGAAACATAGCTTCGCCCTCAGCATGCTGATGAAACAATAAAATTGATAGTCGCTGCTGTTGAAATAAAAAGATCCTCTAAAGGGGACACACCAAAAGTCGAAGCCGTCATCTCTCTGCGTATACGGAAGTATCGACCTGAGCTCTCACGGCCCTCGCATCTAACCTCTATACAGATATCAGCTCTGGTATACTCACCTGTAAGACTGAATATTGGGATCTGGATACGGGAGTATATTCAAGTAGTGAGACACACGAATAAGTCAGTATCTAAGACATTAACATCGTATCTCAGATCAATTGAACTTTGTGTGAGAATTTCAGTGGACCGATATACTGATAATCTAGGTGAATTGTTTTGAACTGAAAATCTAATCAAGCTTAACGGTGTTAGTGACATGTCTCATAAACTGATATGATCCTCTTACACTAACTCACAAAAATATGTTTGTAAATATTTCATTTCTACATTCTCGTGCTTTTACAAGTGGTGTCAATTATTTTTTAGAAAAATCCAAAAAGATTTTGTATGTGTTTTAGCATAAATTTTTGAAAAAGACAAAAAGATTTTTGACAACTGATGTAGGAAAGCTGATTTTCAAAATTCCGAGTGCTAAACATGATGACATTGTTGTGAGGGGGGTGTGCTTTAAATGTCAAAATTTTTAATCAACAAGTGGTTCATCATAAAGAAAGTAATTTGAGGGAGAGTTGTAGTTGGTGCACTTATTTCTGAGGAAGAGTTAGTGTTGATGCTTTCAAATTGTTATTTTTAAGAAAATTTATGTTTGGGTTAAGAATGTGCAGGAATAACCAGGTTTCGATCTTGGATCTGAAGATAGAGTGCCAGGTCTCAATTCCTGAAGACCTCTAATTGAAGATAGCCAAGTTTCGATCCTGGAAATCAATCTTAATTCTGTGAAGGCCAGATAACGATCCTGAAGATGTTACGGAAGAACAAAGGAATGCCAGTAAATCAAAAGGGGGAGTCTGAAGACAGAGAGAGAGAAAAGCCCAGAGACTGGTCAAGATTGAAGATGTGAAGATACAGCATTGTCGTGACTCGATGGACGACTCCGTCAACATCTGAGGGGGAGTCTGTTGGTGCACTTCATCTGTCGACTTCGTCTTGGATCGAGTCATATAGTGTATTGTATAGATTAGGGCGATATTTACGAGAAAACAGGAGAATGTATGTGTTTTGAGAGATAGTTTCGCTTATAGGGTCATTAGAATAGGTTTCGCTTATATGGACCATAGTAGTTCCGCTTATACGTACACTTGAGGTTCCGCTTTTGTGGACGTGTACATATAAGCGAAACCCTCACACCTATATAAACCCAAAAAAGCGAAATCATTCGTAACTTTGTCAAATTTCATACCGAGGTGCTGCCAGTGTGACGATTGAGCTGTAATCATTGTCAAATCAATAAAACAGTAGATTAAGTGAAGAACAAGCTATTTCTACCTACGTTTCTTCTTATCCGCACCTGAAACATAGAAGAACACCTCTGAATGACTCATTCGGGTCAGACCTCGATCCTACAGAATATGCGTACCTATAATTGCATGTTCTCTATGACTTCTTTTGGTGTACAAGTTGATGACACTGTTAATCATAGCCGTTATGTGTGTAAAATGCAACATATAAATTACATCAAATAAGCCATAAAACTAACCCTTTTTAAGTACTAATGTTGGAAAAAGTGTGTTTTTGTTTTCCTTTTGTATTTTCAGGATTAAATGAGCTCAGATTAATAAAAGAAGCAAAAAGATAGCTAAATCTAGCATAAATACAAGAAAAGGAACAAAAGTGGATTGCCTGACCCCTCAACAGCATCTTCCCAAGCAAAACAGAGAAGGCAGAAGACTGAACACGCCCCGTGCTCAGCGAGCACGGGGCCGTGCCCAAGAAGCAGCAGAAAAGACAAACCTGTAGAAGCTTCTATTGCTCACCACGGGGGCGTGCCCAGTGAACACGGGGCCGTGCCCAAAGTACAGCAGGCGCATTAATTGTAATTGTGAATTACAATTAATGAGGAGAGAGATTGTCAGACAGGCACAGGGTCGTGCCCAGGCCTCTGTTCAGCCTATAAATAGGAGTGCTTGGCTTCATTGCAAGCCATCCCTTGGCACACCACCTCTCTCACACTTCATCCACCACCCACCACCATCACAACACCATCATCCACCACCATCATCCAGTGTCCATCATAGAGTGTGTGAGTCGTCTCGGGATCCAAGATTGATCGTAAGAGTTCTTGACAATCAAGGCCATGTTTGCCTAAGTCTCTTACATCACTTGGTGAAGACAAGTGTTTAGTATAATACTTTTTATTTTTAATCTTTTGCACTTTTTATTTGGTTTTGTATTAATGACTTTAATAACTAGTTGCTTATGTTGAAGGTGACTTTTCCTTATCGTTTGTCCGTGGTGTCTTGGCATTATTTTACTGTCTATATAAAATAAAAAATTTTCACCATTCATATCTCCACGGTCTATATGGAGGTATGTTGGCTACCTGGTCGGGGGTTAAGGGAACGGTTTGGTAAGGGTCTTGCCCTTGTTCAGCATTTAGAGGTCCTGCAAGGGACCTGGGTCAAATTTAGTAGGATCTCCTTCAATACCCAAAGGTATTGGATGGCGGGGATCCAAACTCTTTGACCCCCCTCATAAGTTAATTACTATTAATACTATAACCCGGCTATTTCGGACTGTATCCCTGCTGACTCAGACTACTTAGTCGAGTAACGTCACCTCCAAAAGAGGGGCCTACCATAATTTGCATTAATAACTTAATTCATTATCTTTCAATAATCCGACCCTTTAGGATTGTATCCTTGCTGACTCAAACTACTGGGTTGAGGGTAACGTCGCCTTCAAAAGAGGGGCCTACTACAATAACTAAGATAATCTCTTAAACAAGTGCAAAAGTGCGAAAATAATCAAAGGTTATACTAATACACGAGTCGGATCAAAGTGATTCATCTTGTCTATCTGTTTTTATTTTTATTTATTTTTCAGCATTTAGTTAGTTTTATTTTCTTAGTTTAAAAATATTTTCTAACATTTTGATTTGATTAGACGTTGAGGATAAACCGGTACTAAAAGCTCTTGTGTCCTTGGACGACCTCGGTATCTTACCAACACTATACTACGTCCACGATGGGTGCACTTGCCCATATGTGTGTTTAGTGTTAGTAAATATCGTGTTTTATAAATTTAAAACTTGGCTAAAAAGTGTAAAAAGGGCATAAAATATATACCTAAAATATAACACACTTCACGCACATCAGCCGCGACCCGTATGTTTTCAAGGAATTGGGCGAGGTCTCACACTGGTTGTGCTCCCTATGTCCACCATCTAATGAGAAGCCCTTATTTCTTCAAATGTGCATATGTATGACACAGACAATGAAATTGCAAATAGGTTACGCTTCTTCTCTGTGAGTAATGAACCACAACTTTCGTCTAACGTCGTCATAGCGAGGGAAGATCTAGAGGTTATGGAATTGTTGGAGTTCTTGAGCAAGGTAATGCCCAATATTTAGTTATTTATTTTTAGTGGCAATCCCGTGTTACATATGAGAACCAAATTAAAGTATACGGACGATTTAATTACGTGGTCATTTTAATACAACTAAATCTTTATAAGTTAAAACCTAAAATCGTTAGTGATGGTTGAGAATTACAGTGAGAAAGGGTATATCGTTGTGCATTTGCAGTGTCCTGATTGGCCTAAGTTGTTGTTTGATATAGTTTGTACACTTACTGATATGCAATATGTGGTATATCATGCCACTATTATTGTTGAAGGAGTTGAAGCTTCTCAGGTATTAATTTAATTGTCTTACAGTTTTGTTGTTGGTGGGATTTTACTAAGTGATATAATGTTATATTTGTGTCGTTTTAAGGAATTATACATCTGTCATACAAATGGATGTCCAATCAGCTCAGAAACCGAGAGGGAACGTGTAATCCATTGCCATGAGGCAGTGGTCAAGAGGCAAGTTCCCGAGGGTGTAAAGTTGGAGCTATGTGGGGAAGACAGTGTCGTGTTGTTATCAGACGTGTCTCGGATATTTAAAGAGAACGGGCTTTCGATCACGAGGGTGGAGGTGACTATGAGAGGATATTACAACTTTTTATTACTAATACATTGTGACAACCCTCACTAAACCAGGTATCCGTACGACTTAATTAATAATTAATTACTGCTTAATTACTGTGCTTACCTGAACTTGTGGATAACTTGCTACTTGAATGCTGATACATGTATTTACTTGCATCACACTTTACTTACTGTCACTCCATGTTTTGCTTACAACACCCTAGTGACAACCTTGATGCACCAAAAGCACAGTAGCACAATAAACGGATAACCTATTAAACATGCTGATATAGCCAGCACCAGGCAGGCACTGCCTCTAAGGCCTGTATGAGCCCGAGATAGTTTACTACACTAATAGTGAGTGTGGAGATACAAGGGTTGTAGAACTGCGTCTCTAGGAATAAGTTACAGTGACAGGATGTGCCTAAAACGTATTCTAAGTACAAAACTCAGCACTTTAATTAACAATTCAGCTTT
Organism: Helianthus annuus; assembly: GCF_002127325.2. Classification (NCBI taxonomy): domain Eukaryota; kingdom Viridiplantae; phylum Streptophyta; class Magnoliopsida; order Asterales; family Asteraceae; genus Helianthus; species Helianthus annuus. The sequence continues at coordinate 118,377,721 of NC_035438.2, read as the reverse complement.
TAGCTAACTAATAAAGTGCCAAAACATGAGGAAAATATTACTAGACACTTTCCAAAGTGTCGGGGATAAGTTGTGTCACTAAAATTAAGATAAACGACACTTTAAAGCTTTGTTAAACGCTTTAACGGATTACTATCCAATCGAACAACCGGAGTATACCCGGAACATGAAAATATTGCCATTTACATTGTTTATCTTTTTCTGAGCCAGTTAGGGTCCCTGAATACCCTAACACCCACTGTAATGCACAACACACTAATAACCGGGTTAATCCCTAAACTAACCTAACTATGTCATAAATAATGATTAATGTTTAGTTGGAAATGAACCGGATTACCCCCCCCCCCAACCGATTCGGTCACAATGTGACCACCATTATACTCCTCTTGATTATTTTATTCTCTTATGTCTAATATCTAAGAGACATTGCATCCATTGGTTAATGAACAAGGATTTTGTCTATAAGTAGTAGACTTGAACCACTAATCATTTTCACCAACACTTAAACTCAACAAAACTCTCTCTCTCTCTCTCTCTCAAAGAGCTCTCGGCCGAACACCCCCTATATCATCCATCCATCTTTCGACTTTGATCATCTCATTTCAAGATCATACAAGAGCTAAGGATCACATACGAGGAGGCTTGGTGCATTCGGAAAGCAAAGGACCTCATCTCATTGCTTTTATCCACTCATTTTGCGTCTAGAATCTTCCCTAGCCTCGAGCTAGTAGTAAGTTACTATAATCACACTCTCGATCTATTTTAAAGTGGTTAAAACGATATGTGACGGTTAAAATTCATGAACATGCAAAATGATATGAAAAAGTCTACTAAAAATGCTAATAATGATGGTTAAAAGCTTGGTTGTTGTGTAAATCTTGTAGGATATGTTTTGTGCAATTATTTGGGCCCGATCTATGTTGTGGTAGCTCGGATCATCGTTTAACCCGGGTTGGTCATGATCATGGATCATGACATAGAGCTTGTTTAAGTGTAACAAGGGTTCAGTGATGAAACTCTACCACACGAGAAACTTGAACTTGTGTAAAAGCGACTTTACTTATGAAATAGTGTTTAAAACTAGTAGATCTACGGATCTACAAGCGGTATTTTCAAAGGTCCAAGTGTCCAAGAAATCATATTTTTCTAAAGCCGGATCTTACATGATCAAGAATGATTTTAAACACACAAGTGTGTAAACACTTGTGTAACACTAAGTTTCGACAAAGAACTAGTTTTGTCAAATTTTACAATAAGTTGTAAAGATGGAATTTCTTTAAAAACGAGGCTTTTTACGAAACCGGATTGATATATATAAAGATCCACTAAAAGTAATGGGAATTACTTCATAGTTTTGGAAAAACTACAAGTTCATGTGATTCTTGCGATTTACATATTTATTGACTAGTTTGTTGCTTTGAACGTTGTTTTGGTTGAATAAGAAAATTGTTGAATTGAATTTATAAAAGAAAATGATACGCTTGAAAGCGTGGCCACCTCCAGTTACAGGGGAAACTCTGGCGAAATTTTTTTTCCAAAAACCTAACACTAAGTGTTAGAAATACATTTTGACATGTTTTCAAATTATAGATTTCGCCACGACTTTATTTACAAAATATCGGAGGTGGGATTTCACAAAATAAAACTTGCTAAATATATATCTAGTATATATTTTTCATAACGTCATTTGTTAGTTTTTATGATTATTTTGTGAAATATACAAATATTATTTTTAGGGTAAAAATAATATTATCGTGTTAACGACTCCAAAATAATACAAACGCCTTCGCAATAATTAGTTAAGTTACACCGGTAATTATTATTACCACTCGATCTTTAAAACGTAACTTACGCAATTAAGGAAATATTTATGAACGCGTACTTTTGTCAAGGTATTATTTTGGGAAAATCACATGTATTAAAATATAATATTTTTGGGAAGAATATTTATATTTTGGAATAAGAAGTAAGATATATATTAAGTGATACTTAATAATATATTCCGAAGTATACGAACGCACATGTATTAAATCCCCCATCCTTGGGAAGGAAAATAATTACCAAAGTATATACAGAATGTAAACACGAAATAGTTGTCTAACTATTTCCCAAAAACTTAAACCATAAAGCTAAGGCACGGCCGTCCGTCTAATAGAGTTAGTACGTGTAGGTCGTCGCACAGCTGCTTGATCAGGAGGTATACTTGGTAGAGACGCACCACTGTGAGTTCATGTCCCCCTTTTCTCTTAACTGTTTTCAGTTTTCTAAACTGCGGGGGTGAAATACATGTTACAATGTTTACGAATACTTTATACATGGTATGGTTAGCGTAAGGAGGTTTACTACTTAGATCATGTGAGTGGGTAGGCGGAAACTTGAGGCCATTAATCCTCAGGGTAGAACCGAGGGACAGGAGCGATAGATCTACTTGGGTGTAGCAAGCCCAGCCCCAGGCCCAAACAGTACGGACCTCAGGGTGACTTTGTGCCCAACGCATAAATCCGCTAGGTTTGAGTCTCCCTACTTGCACTTCACACATATCAATGGCCTTGCAAACCATTGGTGATCTCTTTTTCCTTATTTGCTACATACCAGGATTTTTATACTTACAAAGGTTATACTTACTCACTTACACATGAACTCGCTCAACATTATTGTTGATTTTTCAACTTACATGTATTTCAGGGAATTAAAGGATCTGGCGCGGTATGACACGTTTTCCCGCTGCACTAGTTTCGAGGTCATCCGGGTTTAGGGGATGTGACTCTTTCCTGGACAAGTCACAGTCCTTAAACTATGTTGATGTCATGTTGATGTTCGTGTCTGTTGGACACTGTTTATGTTGTTAGGATGTGTTTCCGTTGAGACAATGTTGTTGTATTTGGTTTTTAAAACTTAATTAAATGGATGATCTTGCATGGTTTTTATTTCATATAGCTTGTTATGGTTAAGCTATGGTATTAAGAAGTCACACCAATATTAACCACGCTTCCGCAATGCCAGGGTGTGACAGCTTGGTATCAGAGCTCTGATCATAGCGAATTAGGATTCCTTCTCGAGTCTAGACTATGATCACTAGGGCTCTCACGAAAATATTTTTACTGCATACCACTTAAGTCCAGATCCAAAACGTTTTTATAAACAAATGTTGAGCACATTTTATTTATTATTTTTAGGCTCAGTCTGAGAGGCTGAGGCTCGGTCTGAGAGGCCGAGGCTCGGTCTTGGAGACCGAGGTAGTTGCCTAGTGGGACTAGGGAGTCAGTCTGAGAGACTGGGAGAATTTGTCTAGTGGGACTAGGGAGTCAGTCTGAGAGACTGGGAGAATTTGGCTAGTGGGACTAGGAAGAGCAGTCTGGGAGGCTGGGAAGCTAGTGGGACTAGGAGAATTATTTGATTGCTTAATTGGTGACTAATGTGTTTGCCTGATTGTATGACTGATTATTTGTGCATATTTGTGTTTATGCTACAGACACAGGGACTCGTCCGGCACTGGTGATTCAGACACCACGGGCCCTAGACCTATTGTATCAGACGACCTAGAGTCTTCAGAGCGCGAGGTTCACACATCCGACGTTACTAGCACATACGAGGATGACTTTCAGCCCTTTGCGTTACCTGACGAGGCTGTTGAGCTCGCTGATGGCCCTTTGGCCGGGGACCTACCACTTGTAGAGATCCCTGCTCCCATACCACTTGCTTCATATCCTGCGTATGATATGCTTCTCGACGCTGACGCTGATGGCGACGTCGATCTGTTTGGTGATGAGCCCCTAGAGGACGATGTTCAGGGCGAGGCCCTTCTAGCTGCTGATGATCTTTTGTTACTCGCAGATGCTCCAGCTGGGGAGTCACCTGCACACTCACCGGTCCCAGACTCTTTCGAGTCTGTGGCCTCCGCACCTTCACACACTCAGAGTGCGCAACACTTTTCTCACGGTTCAGACCCAGATAGAGCATCCTCTGTTGCCCCTGCTCCGAGCTTTGCTTTCGACCACGATGTTGAGGAGGATTCCGATCCTGTCTTTCCCCCAGGATTCGACCCAGACCAGGAGATAGAGTTCATCCACTTGGATCAGCCTATGGTTGACCCAGTAGACCCAGTTGACTCTGCATTCGCTGACGATGCAGATTTTGATATGGAGTTCGTTGATCCCGAGCCTGCCATGGCCCTTGAGCCGGTAGTCGCTCCTGACCCAGTGCTTGAGCATGACCCTGTTCATGCTGGCATACCTATTGATCCTGTGATTGCTGACCCACCTATTGATGATCACCCTGTCGATGCTCCGTTGTTGGAGGGCGATCATGTCATTGCTGCTGATCATGTTGATCCCCCACTTATCACTGATGTACCTGCTGACCCTCTTGTTGCACCCCATCATGATCCTATGCCTGTGCAGTTTAATCAAGCACTTTTTGAGGCACAGATTGACCCACGAGATGAGCACGCCCAGCATGGGTGGATTCCTGCTGATGATGAGATTCCACCTATTCCCCCTCCTGCCACCGATACACGTCACGTTGATACCTCTTTTACATTCCCTCAGTTCACACCTCCAGCTCGACCTGGAGAGGGTTCTTCGGCCCATCCTTTTGGACATGTACCGGTATCTATCCCAGTTATACCATCGTCTTCTACTGCTATTCCCCCTGTTCCATCATTCTCTGTGCCACCTTTCGATCCAGCCAGTGAGCCATTCCTTTGGTCGTCACCATCTGTTATGCCACCGACCGACCCCTACCATCCTTTCCACATGGGATACTCTATTGAGGACGTTTTGATGTCATTTGTTGTCCAGCACGAGGCACACACACGGCGCATTCAGGAGCTTGAGAGAGCTCAGCCACCGCCGTGCCAGTGTCAGGGTCAGACCCACCCTACTTCTTCGCAGCACCCTCGACCTTTACCACCGGACTATGCTACACGCCTTTTGGCACTAGAGCAGCAGGTTGCTTCTTTCTTGCGTACCCAGAGAGCCATGGAGGAGGACTGGCTCCAGTTGCGTCGTTTGTTCTACACCCATTTTCCCCCTCCTCCACCGCCATCAGTGTAGAGCTCTTCAGTACCGTATGGGTAGACGTTGGTGAGAAGACGGCGATTGCTTTGACTGCACAGCATTTTTGGAGACTACATTCTGATTCTGACTTTTGTTGATCATGTATATGGGATGTATTGACACTGATTTGATATAGTTTTGGACTAGGGTGATGTCGCCCTTATTCATTGATGTTGTATGACACTATGATGTACTTGTACACTTGCTATGTTGTCTCAATATATGGCAATCGCAGTATTCTCATCATATTTGATGTTTGATTGGTAATTTATATTTTTATGACATGGGATGTTATGTGATTGGCCTATTTATAACATGAGATGTTATGTACTATTACTATTATTATATACGTACGCTTTATTATGGCCTGACCAATGTGAACACATCTTTTAGAAGATGCCGAGACGACAAACGCCGATGCCTACCAATGAGGCAGAACTCCAGCAAATCATCGCTGCTGCCATCGCGCAATACGCCGCCTCTCAAGGAGGGACTAGTGGAAGTAACTCTGGCAATACTGGCAACAACAATCCACCTCATAGTAATACTAAGTCATTAAGACATACCATGACCTAATTGGACATCTATAGCAAAGATGTTAATGCCATTCATATGTTGTAACATATGTGCATGGTGCACCTACAAGCAGTTTCTAGACTGCAAGCCTGTTAACTTTGATGGCACTGGAGGTGCTGTCGCCTTTGTTCGTTGGGCTGAGAAAACTGAATATGTTCTTCGCATGAGCAAATGTGCACCAGACCAGCAAGTCACCAACATTTCTGGGCTATTCTTGGATGGAGCCCTATCTTGGTGGAATTTGCAAGTACAGACTCTTGGAGAAGTTGCTGCCTACGCACTAACATGGACCGAACTGGAGGAACTTATGCGCAAAAAGTAATGCTCTCGCGCGGAAATCCAAAGATTGGAAACTGAGTTCTGGCATCTGAAAATGGAAGGTCCAAAGATGGCGGAATATGTTCAGAGGTTTCATGACTTATCGCATGTGGTACCTTATATGGTCACTCCAGAATTCAAGCGGATTGAACGCTTCATTTGGGGATTAGCTCCTCAAATCATAAGCATGGTGACCTCCTCCAAGCCTGCGACAATTACTGAGGCAATTGATCTGAGCGTGGCTCTCACTGAGGAGGCTATCCACCTGAACAAGTTCGATGAGGTCGAGCCAAAGAAGAAAGAGACTCACGTCGAGTCGTCTGGAGGTAACAAGCGGAAGTTCTTGAACTTCAAGCAAGGCACCAGTGGGGTTGTTAAGAAAGGAGAGACAAGCGCGCCAGCTCAGGTTACAGCTGGTAGTAGGAAGAAAGGAAAGGGATATATGGGCACTCAGCCCAAGTGTAATACCTGCCAGCGACACCATTCTGGCCATTGTAGTTTGAAAGTATGTGAAGCATGTGGAAAACCTGGCCACTTGAGGGATTCTTGTTGGGCCACTGTTGGCCAGGGAGGCCAAGGAGGATTTGGAAACAGAAACAGTAACCGGGGTGGAAATGGAAACCGCCCACAAGGAAACATTGGAGGTGATGGGAATCAAGGCAACAATGCGAATCAAGCTGGCGCTATGAATCGTAACCAGAGGAATAATCAAGCTAGTGGAAACGGGCAAAGACCTGGATGCTTTAACTGTGGTGATGTTGGGCACTACAAGAGGAACTGCCCAGAATTGAACCAAGCTCGTGGGAGAGTGTTCAATATTGAAGCAAGGGAAGCGCGCCAGGATCCCAATGTCGTTACTGGTACGTTCCCTGTAAACCAACGCTATGCATCTATTTTATTTGATACTGGTGCCGATTATAGCTCCGTATCATTAGAGTTTAAGAATATGCTTGGGTTAGCCGCTAGTAAGTTAGATATTCCGTACTCAATCGAATTGGCTAATGGAAAGTTAGTAGAAGCCAATGAAGTTGTCAGAGGCTGTGTGATCGAATTGGGAGAGCGTGAGTTTGCTCTGGATCTACTACCCGTCCAATTGGGAAGCTTCGACGTGGTGGTAGGAATGGATTGGTTATCAGGCAACAAGGCTGAGATAGTTTGTCACGAAAAGGTTGTTCGTATCCCAACCGAAGATGGTGAAACAATTGTGGTTCACGGAGAGAAGCGTGATACGCCGTTAAGAATTATCAGCTGCCTCAAAGCGCGAAAGTGTTTGCAGAAGGGATGTGCTGCCTTTCTGGCACACATTGTAGACAAGAAAGCTGCAGAACCAAAGATCGAAGACATCCCTGTCGTGAGGGAATATCCAGAAGTCTTCCCAGAGGACTTGCCTAGATTGCCACCTCAGAGGCAAGTAGAGTTTCGCATCGATTTAGTCCCAGGCGCTGCACCTGTGGCTAAGGCACCCTATAGACTTGCCCCGTCTGAGATGCAAGAACTGTCGACACAACTTCAAGAATTGTTAGACAAGGGATTTATCCGACCAAGCTTCTCGCCTTGGGGAGCTCCGGTCCTGTTTGTCAAGAAGAAGGACGGTAGTTTTCGAATGTGTATCGACTACTGGAAGTTGAACAAGCTGACGATCAAGAATAGATACCCTCTGCCAAGAATCGATGATTTAGTCGACCAACTGCAAGGTTCAAGCTTTTACTCTATGATCGATCTTCGTCTGGATACCATCAGTTAAGGATACAAGAGGAGAGTATCCCGAAGACAGCCTTCAAAACTCGATATGGACACTACGAGTTTCTAGTCATGCCGTTTGGGTTGACAAACGCACCTGCAGTGTTCATGGATTTGATGAATCGAGTTTGCAAGCCATACTTAGATAAGTTCGTAATTGTGTTCATCGATGATATCTTGATTTATTCAAAGACGAAGGCTGAGCACGAACAGCATTTAAGAGCCATTTTGGAATTGCTGAAGAAGGAGCAGCTGTACGCCAAATTCTCGAAGTGCGAGTTTTGGCTACGTGAAGTCCAGTTTCTTGGACACGTGGTAAATGGAGATGGAATCCACGTGGATCCAACCAAGATCGAAGCGATTAAGAATTGGGAAACGCCAAAGACGCCAACCGAGATTCGACAATTCTTGGGTTTGGCTGGCTATTATCGAAGGTTCATTGAGGATTTTTCAAAAATCGCTCAACCATTGACGCTCCTCACGCAGAAAGATTAGAAGTTTGATTAGGGAATCAAACAGGAAGAAGCATTCCAGATATTGAAGGATAAGCTCTGCAATGCGCCAATCTTAGCACTACCGGAAGGTACTGACGATTTCGTGGTATATTGCGACGCCTCACGTCAAGGATTGGGTTGTGTGTTGATGCAACGCCAAAAGGTTATTGCTTACGCGTCACGCCAATTGAAAGTGCACGAAAAGAACTATACCACACATGATTTGGAACTTGGCGCAGTGGTTTTTGCATTAAAAATCTAGAGACACTACCTTTATGGTACGAAATGTACGATCTTCACAGATCATAAGAGCCTGCAACACATATTCAATCAGAAGGAGTTGAATATGAGGCAAAGACGATGGGTTGAGTTGTTGAATGATTACGACTGCGAGATAAAGTATCATCCAGGGAAGGCGAATGCGGTCGCCGACGCCCTAAGTCGAAAAGAAAGGATCAAGCCCATAAGGGTTAGGGCTTTGGAGATGATTATTCAAACCGATCTTTCCTTGCGCATTCGTGCCGCGCAGAAAGAAGCTCTCAAGGAAAGAAAGCTTGAAGAAGAATATCTCCGTGGGATGGAGAAGCAATTGGTGCCAAACGAGGAAGGAACGTTATGTTTTGAGAAAAGGATTTGGGTTCCTCTGTTTGGAGGTTTAAGGAAGGTTATTTTTGATGAAGCTCACAAATCGCGGTACTCTATCCATCCTGGAGCGGATAAGATGTACCAAGACCTTAAAGATTATTATTGGTGGCCTAAGATGAAAGGCGATGTTGCTGTTTATGTGAGCAAATGTTTAACGTGCGCTAAAGTGAAAGCAGAATACCAGAAGCCTTCAGGACTTCTGCAACAACCAGAAATTCCCAAGTGGAAATGGGAACAAATCTCCATGGATTTTATTACAAAGTTGCCAAGAACGCCAAGAGGCCATGACACTATTTGGGTAATAGTGGACCGATTAACGAAATCTGTACATTTCTTACCTATCAGGGAGAAGGATAATACGAGCAAGTTGGCTGAAATTTACATGAGAGAAATCGTTACGCGCCATGGAGTACCTCTCTCAATCATCTCTGATAGAGACGGAAGGTTCGTGTCAAGGATTTGGCAATCCTTCCAAGAAGCTTTTGGCTCACAATTGAATCTGAGCACTGCATTTCACCCACAGACCGACGGTCAAAGCGAGCGGACGATACAGACGTTGGAAGATATGCTGAGAGCATGTGTTATGGATTTGGGCGGTAGCTGGGATAAGCATTTGCCACTGGTCGAATTTTCATACAACAACAACTACCACACCAGTATTGGTGCCGCGCCATTTGAAGCTCTTTATGGCCGCAAGTGCAGATCACCGCTTTGTTGGTCTGACGCAGGTGATAGACAATTGGTTGGTCCTGATATGGTCCAGGAAACCACAGATAAGATCGCACAGATCCGAGATCGCATCAAGGCGGCTCGTGATCGTCAAAAGTGTTATGCGGATCGAAGAAGAAAACCTCTAGAGTTTGAGGTAGGTGATATGGTTTTGTTGAAGGTATCACCCTGGAAGGGTGTGGCACGCTTCGGGAAGCGTGGAAAGTTGAATCCGCGGTATATTGGTCCGTTCAGAATTTTGGAAAGAATTAGGCTAGTAGCATACAAGTTGGATTTACCTGCTGAACTAAATGGAGTTCACGATACATTTCATGTATCCAATTTGAAGAAAAGTCCAACTCAAGATACCGTTGTCATTCCTACCGACGAAATTCATGTTGACGACACGCTCCACTTCGTTGAAGAACTTGTTGAGGTTACGGATTGGAAAGTGAACAAAACCCGTCGGAGCAGTGTCAAGCTCGTCAAAGTCAGATGGAATGCCAGACATGGTCCTGAATACACCTGGGAGCGTGAGGACCGGATGAAAGAGAAATACCCCCACTTATTTCCCAAGAACCCTGCAACTAGAAGCAGAACTTAAAATTTCGAGACGAAATTTTTCTAACGGGGGGAGAATGTGACAACCCTCACTAAACCAGGTATCCGTACGACTTAATTAATAATTAATTACTGCTTAATTACTGTGCTTACCTGAACTTGTGGATAAACTGCTACTTGAATGCTGATACATGTATTTACTTGCATCACACTTTACTTACTGTCACTCCATGTTTTGCTTACAGCACCCTAGTGACAACCTTGATGCACCAAAAGCACAGTAGCACAATAAACGGATAACCTATTAAACATGTTGATATAGCCAGCACCAGGCAGGCACTGCCTCTAAGGCCTGTATGAGCCCGAGATAGTTTACTACACTAATAGTGAGTGTGGAGATACAAGGGTTGTAGAACTGCGTCTCTAGGAATAAGTTACAGTGACAGGATGTGCCTAAAACGTATTCTAAGTACAAAACTCAGCACTTTAATTAACAATTCAGCTTTTAGCTAACTAATAAAGGGCCAAAACATGAGGAAAATATTACTAGACACTTTCCAAAGTGTTGGGGATAAGTTGTGTCACTAAAATTAAGATAAACGACACTTTAAAGCTTGTTAAACGCTTTAACGGATTACTATCCAATCGAACAACCGGACTATACCCGGAACATGAAAATATTGCCATTTACATTGTTTATCTTTTTCTGAGCCAGTTAGGGTCCCTGAATACCCTAACACCCACTGTAATGCACAACACACTACTAACCAGGTTAATCCCTAAACTAACCTAACTATGTCATAACTAATGCTTAATGTTTAGTTGGAAATGAACCGGATTACCCCCCCCCCCAACCGATTCGGTCACAATGTGACCACCATTGTACTCCTCTTGATTATTTTATTCTCTTATGTCTAATATCTAAGAGACATTGTATCCATTGGTTAATGAACAAGGATTTTGTCTATAAGTAGTAGACTTGAACCACTAATCATTTTCACCAACACTTAAACTCAACAAAACTCTCTCTCTCTCTCTCTCTCTCAAAGAGCTCTCGGCCGAAGACCCCCTATATCATCCATCCATCTTTCGACTTTGATCATCTCATTTCAAGATCATACAAGAGCTAAGGATCACATACGAGGAGGCTTGGTGCATTCGGAAAGCAAAGGACCTCATCTCATTGCTTTTATCCACTCATTTTGCGTCTAGAATCTTCCCTAGCCTCGAGCTAGTAGTAAGTGACTATAATCACACTCTCGATCTATTTTAAAATGGTTAAAACATATGTGACGGTTAAAATTCATGAACATGCAAAATGATATGAAAAAGTCTACTAAAAATGCTAATAATGATGGTTAAAAGCTTGGTTGTTGTGTAAATCTTGTAGGATATGTTTTGTGCAATTATTTGGGCCCGATCTATGTTGTGGTAGCTCGGATCATCGTTTAACCCGGGTTGGTCATGATCATGGATCATGACATAGAGCTTGTTTAAGTGTAACAAGGGTTAAGTGATGAAACTCTACCACACGAGAAACTTGAACTTGTGTAAAAGCGACTTTACTTATGAAATAGTGTTTAAAACTAGTAGATCTACGGATCTACAAGCGGTATTTTCAAAGGACCAAGTGTCCAAGAAATCATATTTTTCTAAAGCCGGATCTTACATGATCAAAAATGATTTTAAACACACAAGTGTGTAAACACTTGTGTAACTGTTAGTGCACTACATCTGTTGATTGCGTCTAGGTGTCTAGGATCAGGTCTTACATCGTACTGTATAGAATAGGGCGCGAAATACGAGAAAACAGGAGTCTGTATAGGTTTTAGGAACCAGGTCCGCTCATAGAGTCAGTTGTTCCTGGATCGCTTATTTGTCAAGTATGGACCGCTCATGTGGACATGCTTGGTTCGCTCTTATGGACATGTGTCACATGAGCGGACCCAACAGTCTATATATAGGGGTCTTTAGGGCGATTCTTAGTAGTGATTGTCGAATTCCACGCCGAAGCTCTGCCGGTGTGACGATTGTGCTGTAAAACGTTTAAATTCAATAAAACAAGCAGTTAGGAGGAAGAACAAGCTATATCTACTTGCATTTCTTATTATTCCGCATCTGAAACGCCAGAGACAACCTCTGAACGACTCGTTCGGGTCTACAAACGATCCTACAACTGGTATCAGAGCCTAGGAGGAGGTTTTCTGCAGATTATAGCCGGATTTCATCATTTCTTCTCACTTCTACACCTTCTTTTCTCATTTTCGGAAGATTTCACGGTCAAATTTCGTCCAAAAACTCACAGACTGTGCATTATCATACAAAGACAAACCCTTGGAAGTTTCAGGTCAAAATTCTGATTAAAAACAGGTCAAAACATGTTCGGTATATGGTTCGCTCGTAGTGACGTCATCATGAACCGCTCTTAGGTCACTTTCTGGTTCGCGTATTCGTACAAATTTTAGTTGGTTTGCTCAAAATCTGGTTCTGGTTCGCTCCAAAGTCATAGTTTGAATCGCTCATTCGAACATTATCTTGGTCCGCTCGAACGAACAGACATTATTTGTGGACCGCTCCAAACAATTTCTGGATCGCTCATTGAACACTTTCTGGTCCGCTTATTTGGATTATTCTGGTTCGCTTATAAGGATTCGCATATCTGTGCAAATTTGATTCGCTTTTCTGTCACTTGCCTTGAAAATCGTGCCGAGTCAATATGGATTCCGAGTTTTACAACGCTTTTGCTACATCGACTACTCCAGCCGCAATTGCTCAAGCAATGAACTTATAAAATGAGACGGGAACGACTCAAAAACCCCCTAGATTGATGAGCATTGAGGAGTATTATGGGTGGAAGGATCGGTTTGAAAACTGGGTTTAGGCAAATCATCTCAGATCATGGGAATGCATATTGAAGAAGTACACTTTGCCTCGAACAGATTTGCAAGTCATTAAAGAGATATCCAAGTTTACCGATCAAGAACGAGCAATGTATAGAGCCGAGAAAATGATGATCAGTTTGTTGCAGCAGGCAATAAAGGAAGATATATTCATCTTGTTACAACATGACAAAACTGCAAAGTCGATATGGGATGCTCTTAAGGTTAAATTCGAGGGAAGTGAAAACATGATCAAAAGCAAGAAGGCATTGTTAAAGAAAGAGTTCGATTTGTTTAGCAGTTTGCCAGGAGAGGATACTAAAAAGTTAATTGAGAGATATTGTCACTTGGTGCGATCGTTATCGATGTTGGGAGTTGAAAAAGGTCGTGAAGAATGGGTGGATAAATTGGCTGACGCATTACCTCAGAAAGAGTGGGGAACATATTTGATGATCTTGAAAAATACTGGTGTGTATGACGGGCTGACAATTTCACAGTTTATTGAGAAAATTGAGAGTCAGGATCTAGAGCAGCAAAAGATCGCGAGAATGAACAGTCCGAGTGGTCAACAGGACGTGAAGATGTACTACCGGGGTAGTGTTCCAGTTACTGAATCTGAAAGAAGCCCGAAGATACAAACTGCTTTTAGTGCTGGTGATTCATCTGAGAAAGCTGATCAGAGTTCGAACAAAAGTAGCAGCGGGTTTTCATCGTTTCCGAGTGTAAATCCGAAAGAGACTAACACGAGTTTTCAGTCTCAGAGTACAAAAACCGGAAATGGATACATAATTCAGTGCAACATAGCTCTTAATCTTCCAGAAGGTCGAAGTTTTTCTGAAGACACTACTAAAGACCACATGGCACTTCTTGGTTCAGTTCTGTTATCTTATGAGGGTCTTGTTGCTGGTCGGATCGGAAATCCTATGCTTACCAAAGAGGATTACGATCAGATAGACGCCGAAGAAATGGAACTCATGGATATTAAATGGTGTCTTGCTAGTGTTCTTCGACGAGCTGAGAAATTCAAAACCATTACCGGGAGAAATGACTTTCTTGATGCACATGTCTCTACTTTAGGTTTTGATAAATCTAAAGTTACTTGTTTTCGATGCAGGGAGAAAGGCCATTTCAAGCGGGAGTGCAAAGGAAGAGAAGTTAGTGGAGCACATAATCCATTCGGGAAAGATGATTACTATCGCAAAGCTATCTATCAACAAGTTGGTCAATCCCAGGAACCACAGACAGCTCACGGGAGAAAGATTGAAGATCCGAAAAGAGCATGTTTGGTAGATTTCAGCTGGAGTAATTACATATCATCTGAAGCCACAGCAGCACGCATTAGTGATCAAGATGATGAGAAACTACCAGAAGGTTTCAGTTGGGATATGTTTGTGGATAAAAAAGGGAGAGTTTAAAGCTTTCATTGCCAAGGTCGTCCGAGAGCCAGATTTGTTTGCTACTTGGATGAGATCAATTGGAGAGACTGTGAAAAGTGAAGATGAAAAGTCTGTGACATCTGATGAAAGCTCAGACAGTATTGATAAAATTTCAGAAATTTCTGGGGAAGTGTCAGAAAGTTCAGATGAAGGTTTACAGGGTTCAGATGAAGAGTTACAAAGTTCTAATAAAAGTATAAAGAATGAAAACGTTCAAGAAAAAGAAGTTATTTTTGATAAAACACCTACTGATTCTGATGTATCTGATGGTGATTCTGATAAATCTGTACGATTTGATCAATCACCTGATCACAGCAGCAGTGATGATGAGGAAGAAAAACATATAAATATTGCAAAAACTCATCTATCTCCTGAAAGTTTTCATTTTTATTTTGCAGAAAGAATAGAGAAACTGAAGGAGAAACGAGCTGCTAAAGAACAACAATCCGAATCTGAAGGTGATACTCAAAACGCTGAGAATGTTGCTGAGAAGATTACTGAGATTGTGAAAGAAGAAGAAAAGGTGATTGAAGTAGAAAAAGTGGTAGAAGTTGTTAAAACAATCGAAGTTGAGAAGATTGTTGAAGTCGTCAAGCCGTGTGAAAAATGCTTGGAAGCTTGCAAGAATTGTGCAGCTAAAGACGATATTATAGCTGAGTACGAGAAGAAAAAGGAGCAGCTATTGTTCAATCTCAACTATGTGAAAGAATCATATGATGTTCTGAATAAAACAGTAACTGGTCTTCAAAAGACTAACTCAGAGAGAGAACAAGCATTGACGATGTTGAATGCAGTTTTAATGACAAAACAAAAAGCAATAAATTTCTACATCGAAGAGAGTGCTAAGTGGAAGCAAGAGTTGGAGACGGAAAAGATAGAGAATGAGAGAATTAGATGCTTATTGCAAAGTTATTCAAGTTCTGATTATCTCATTGATCGTATTTACCCAACTGTTGCAGGTATGGAAGCTTTCAAAGATGAGAAGTTAAAAGACAAGAAAGACTGTGGTAAGAAATCGACTGTTAGTTACAACAAATGTCCGCCTCCGATTTGGGATGGTTATTCACCTAGAAGACCAAATGAGGAGCAATTGGAAAAAGCAGTCAATATAAAGCTTAAAACCGACACAACTGACGTTTTACCAGATAATATTGATGTCACGTATACCTCGTCCGATACTGATCATGAGTCTGAATTAATCAAAAAGGTGGTCGATCAGGTGTTGGATACTGATGAGGAGTCTGAGTCGAAATATGGGTCTGGAAAGTCAAAGTCGTCAGTCAACAGTCAAAATTCGTCGGATAAACGGTCTTATAGTAAAGAATTTTTATTGTCAAAGGCAGATTTGAATGATGAAACATTCGAAGTTGTATATACTTTGAATGGTTCGGACAAATTATATTACAATAAAGAGTTTCCAATAATGAGTATTAAAACGGAACTAATAAACAAAACTTTCAAACTTATTGAAGTTAATATTCCAGAATTAAAAGTTTTGAAAAGTTTTAAAAAATCTAAAAAATACACGTCTAGAGTTCAACAACGTTTAAATAAGAAAAAAGGCAACAATTCTGGTTCTGGTTTTCAAAAGAAATCTAACCAGAATCGTAGCTACAAAAAGAAAGGTCTTGGTTTTGTTCCACCAGAAAATGATAAAAATATGAAAAATTCTAAAACAAAATCTGAATTTGTGTCAGGTGGAAGTGCTGAGGAGGAACAGCAGAAACCGTTCTGGAAACAGTCTAATAAAGAGTTTCTTGCTGAGAGAAAGAAGAATGGAGCTGATATTTGTTATCAGAGAGAGACTAGAACCTGTTATAGATGCAATGAAGCTGGTCATATTGCATGGAATTGTTCGAATAGTGACAAATCAAAACAGGGAGTTTCTCAGAAGTTGAAAGAGAAAGTTGTTGATGTTGACACACCAACCAATAGACTTAAAATTTTTGAGAATTCAAAATTTGAGGTTGGTGAGTGTTCAAAGAAGAACAGGTATGAGAAGAAAGGAAAAGACAATCAGGCATGGGTTGCAAAGAAGGTTGATGTGAATGTCGGCGATGAATCTGGTTCCATAAAGCCAGAAGAGCCACAGGTTGAGGAGAAAATTTCAGTGAATGATGAAGAGTTTCCATCATTGAAATTTGAGGAAGTGAAAAAGAAAGTTGGAAAAACTGAGATTTCGAATCAGTTCTACAAAGAAAAGAATGATTTTGATGTCGAGAAAACATTCAACGGGAATGTTAAAAAGATATTTGGTAAAATGTTGAGTGGAAGAGCTAAGGGGGTTAAAGATTTTTACGCAACTAAAAAGGCTACATACAACCCAACTGCTCAAGAGTTAAAAGCCATCAAGTCTGAAAAGACTTGGATGGAAGTTTGTTTCCCATGATAGTCGAAGGACTACGCCGGAGATCCCAAGTTTATATCGTGGATCAGGAATCGGCATTTTTTTAGTATTTGAAAAGTTTGTTTGTAAGATTTTGAAATGTGTTTAATGTTTGCAGGATGAAGGACTACGCCGGAGCTTCCAGGTTGGTAATTGCGAAGCAGGAATCGGCATCCTGATTGGTAAAGTGGTAATGTAGACGTAACATTCCTACAAGTGGTAAATTTGATCTTGCAAGTAGTATTTGTGGTTATATTTTGAGATGTTTGTATTTTTACAAGTGGTACAAAAGGATTCTAAAATGCAAATGGTAAATCAGGGACATTAAATTGTACTTGATTTACTATTCATGGCAAAAGATAGACAAGATGATGAACCACATCCCCGTTCTTAAAATTGATAAATCTACAAGTGGTTTTTATCAACACAAACTCATTTTCCGGAAAAGTCATTTCGATTAAAACAAACTTAAGTGTTTTGAAATCTAAATGAGAAAATGGTTTGTTGAAAGGGGGAGTTCTGATTGTTTATGCCGAGTGAATGGAGATTTGATGTGATTCGATATCAGTTGTCAAGTTTTTGTACAGGTTGTATTGTTTTCTATGTTTTTCAAGTAGGTCAAGAGTCTTTTATTTTCAAATTTTCCTTGAAATGTGTTTGCATTTTAGGGGGAGTAAGAAATTTCAGAAAATCCAAAAACTTTTGAAAATTTGAAAAAGCCAAAAACATGATAAAATTCAAAAATGAGTTTTTGTTGCGAAAAAGAAGAAATGATAGTACATCAGTGGACTATCATGGCACGCTAAAGAAATGTAAAGTTAAAAGGTGTTAAACAATCTTACTACGGATGTGTCAGTAGATTTTCGCACATTTAGTAAGTTGAAACGAGATATAAACCTAATTCAAACTTGCTTGATTCGTGGGTAACTATTCTTGAATATATGGGTAACCCCCGAAATCTTGTTTGAAAGGTCCCATATTCTGAGATACTAGGTCTTTATGCTCAGTGATATCTGGGGTATTATCCCGGGACTTCTGCTGAATGGAAGTTCTGACCTAGTCCCCGGATAATACTTTCTGCATATGCTTGAAAAAGCGCCGCCCTCAGCAATCTGATTAAACAATAAAATTGATAGTCATTGCTGTTGTAAAAAAAGATCCTCTAAAGGGGACCCACCAAAAGTCGAGCCGTCATCTCTCCTGAACGGAAGTTCTGACCTGAGCTCTCATGGTTTTGCATCTAACCTCTTTACAGATATCAGCTGTGGTATACTCACCTGTAAGACTGAATATTTGGGATCTGGATACAGGAGTATATTCAAGTGGAGTGATACACAATTAAGTCCAAGTCTCTAAAACATTAATATCGTATCTCGAATCGATTGAAATCTGTGTGAGAATTTAAGAGGACAAACATACTGACAATCTAGGTAAATTGTTTAAAACTTAAAATGAAATCAAGCTTAACGGTGTTTGTGATAGATCTCATAAGCTGATATGATCCTCTTGCACAAACTCACAAAAATATTGTCTATAAATATTACATTTCTGTATGTTTTTGTTTACTAGTAGTGTCAGGTAATATTTCTCAGAAAATCCAAAAAGATTTTGTGTGCGTTTTTAGCATAAATTTTGAAAAAGTCAAAAAGATTTTCGACAGCTGATGTTGGAGAACTGATTTTCAAAATTTCGAGTGCTAAACATGATGAGCAGCATTTGAGGAGGAGTGTTTGTGTAAAACTAACAGTTTTGTTAATCTAATCTTCTTCAAGTGGTTCATCATAGTTATATGAGTGTAATCATATGTTGGTGTATAGTTGTTTGAAATGTTTGTGAAAGAAAAGTTTATTTCGGGGTTGAGATTGTGCAGGTAGCCAGGTTTTGATTCCTGAAGATTTATGATGAAAGAGAGCTAAGTTTCAATCCTGAAAAATCAATTCTGAAAGAATAAGTAGAGTCAGATTCTGATCCTGAAGATTACATCTATCGATGATGATGATGAACTTAAGGAATCAAGAGATCTGATCAAGAGAATTAGAGTGTTTTAGAGCCAGGTTATTTGATTCTGAAAGCCTGTGAAGATCAGACAACGATCCTGAAGATGTTACTGAAGAACAAAAGAATGCCAGTAAATCGAGAGGGGGAGTCTGAAGATTGAAAAGAAGATAAAGTCCAGAGACGGATCTAGACTGATGAGTTGAAGACACAGTTTTGGAGTCAAGGTGTGTTGGCGACTCCATCAACATCTGAGGGGGAGTCTGTTAGTGCACTACATCTGTTGATTGCGTCTAGGTGTCTAGGATCAGGTCTTACATCGTACTGTATAGAATAGGGCGCGAAATACGAGAAAACGGGAGTCTGTATAGGTTTTAGGAACCAGGTCCGCTCATAGAGTCAGTTGTTCCTGGATCGCTTATTCTTCCTCCTAACTGCTTGTTTTATTGAATTTAAACGTTTTACAGCACAATCGTCACACCGGCAGAGCTTCGGCGTGGAATTCGACAATCACTACTAAGAATCGCCCTAAAGACCCCTATATATAGACTGTTGGGTCCGCTCATGTGACACATGTCCATAAGAACGAACCAAGCATGTCCACATGAGCGGTCCATACTTGACAAATAAGCGATCCAGGAACAACTGACTCTATGAGCGGACCTGGTTCCTAAAACCTATACAGACTCCCGTTTTCTCGTATTTCGCGCCCTATTCTATACAGTACGATGTAAGACCTGATCCTAGACACCTAGACGCAATCAACAGATGTAGTGCACTAACAGTAACACTAAGTTTCGACAAAGAACTAGTTTTGTCAAATTTTACAATAAGTTGTAAAGATGGAATTTCTTTAAAAACGAGGCTTTTTACGAAACCGGATTGATATATATAAAGATCCACTAAAAGTAATGGGATTTACTTCATAGTTTTGGAAAAACTACAAGTTCATGTGATTCTTGCGATTTACATATTTATTGACTAGTTTGTTGCTTTGAACGTTGTTTTGGTTGAATAAGAAAATTGTTGAATTGAATTTATAAAGAAAATGATACGTTTGAAAGCGCGGCCACCTCTAGTTACAGGGGAAACTCTGGCGAAATTTTTTTTTCCAAAAACCTAACACTTAGAAATATTTTCATTACAAGTGTTAGAAATACATTTTGACATGTTTTCGAATTATAGATTTCGCCACGACTTTATTTACAAAATATCGGAGGTGGGATTTCACAAAATAAAACTTGCTAAATATATATCTAGTATATATTTTTCATAACGTCATTTGTTAAGTATTTATGATTATTTTGTGAAATATACAAATATTATTTTTAGGGTAAAAATAATATTATCGTGTTAACGACTCCAAAATAATACAAACGCCTTCGCAATAATTAGTTAAGTTACACCGGTAATTATTATTACCACTCGATCTTTAAAACGTAACTTACGCAATTAAGGAAATATTTATGAACGCGTACTTTTGTCAAGGTATTATTTTGGGAAAATCACATGTATTAAAATATAATATTTTTGGGAAGAATATTTATATTTTGGAATAAGAAGTAAGATATATATTAAGTGAGACTTAATAAAATATTCCGAAGTATACGAACGCACATGTATTAAATCCCCCATCCTTGGGAAGGAAAATAATTACCAAGTATATACAGAATGTAAACACGAAATAGTTGTCTAACTATTTCCCAAAAACTTAAACCATAAAGCTAAGGCACGGTCGTCCGTCTAATAGAGTTAGTACGTGTAGGTCGTCGCACAGCTGCTTGATCAGGAGGTATACTTGGTAGAGACGCACCACTGTGAGTTCATGTCCCCCTTTTCTCTTAACTGTTTTCAGTTTTCTAAACTGCGGGGGTGAAATACATGTTACAATGTTTACGAATACTTTATACATGGTATGGTTAGCGTAAGGAGGTTTACTACTTAGATCATGTGAGTGGGTAGGCGAAAACTTGAGGCCATTAATCCTCAGGGTAGGACCGAGGGACAGGAGCGGTAGATCTACTTGGGTGTAGCGAGCCCAGCCCCAGGCCCAAACAGTACGGACCTCGGGGTGACTTTGTGCCCAACGCATAAATCCGCTAGGTTTGAGTCTCCCTACTTGCACTTCACACATATCAATGGCCTTGCAAACCATTGGTGATCTTTTTTTCCTTATTTGCTACATACCAGGATTTTTATACTTACAAAGGTTATACTTACTCACTTACACATGAACTCGCTCAACATTATTGTTGATTTTTCAACTTACATATATTTCAGGGAATTAAAGGATCTGGCGCGGTATGACATGTTTTCCCGCTGCACTAGTTTCGAGGTCATCCGGGTTTAGGGGATGTGACTCTTTCCTGGACAAGTCACAGTCCTTAAACTATGTTTATGTCATGTTGATGTTCGTGTCTGTTGAACACTGTTTATGTTGTTAGGATGTGTTTCCGTTGAGACAATGTTGTTGTATTTGGTTTTTAAAACTTAATTAAATGGATGATCTTGCATGGTTTTTATTTCATATAGCTTGTTATGGTTAAGCTATGGTATTAAGAAGTCACACCAAAATTAACCACGCTTCCGCAAAGCCAGGGTGTGACATACATCACTTCCCCTCCTCTATAAATTAACATGTCTGTTACTTATTTATTTGGCTCAATGATCGTATATATTAACTGTAATTGGCTTGAGTTGAACCCATGCCCATAACTGAACCAATCAGGTAGCAAAATCTATGCAGATTTGTTTAAATTAACTTGAAGCATTATGCAGATTGGTTTAACTTAACTTAAAGCATAATGATGGTTGTGTTGTAGCAGGACATGTGCACATGTGATAGGATTTAATGCCTTTTTGCATAAGGCTATGGTGTAAAAGCTACTACTTTTATGTATAGTGAATAGGAAAGAAACAAAAGGAATTATTAGAGATCTTGATCATGGTTAGACCATCGCTAAATCAACTTCTGAACCTGAACTGGTTTTCAAAAACCGGTTCGGTCTTTAAGCTGGTTCGGTTTTCAAACTGGTTTGATATTGTGAGAACCAGAACTACTACAACCGATTCGGTTCCGGGTTTAAAACCGATTGGGACAAAAAACAGGTTTTAGCCGTTTTTTACAGTGGTTCGGTTTTAAAACCAGTTACAACGATCGCGAATATGAACCATCTACAAACTGTCGTTTTTTAAACCGACAAGAAATTAAGCAGCCCCTGTAGCTTTGAACAATCCTATATAGCTTTTGAACAAAACCTTGTGGTATGATTGAATTAATATGAGCACACTACTGCTGTTAAAAGTGAACTTACCTAAAAAATTATATAAAACCAGAGGCGTTTTAGGTATTGATTTCTTTGTAAACCTTAATAGTGTCTAAACATGCTTGACTTCTTTTTGTCTAGGGTCAGGATGGAGTATTTCCATGCTAGCTGTGTGGGGATTGTGTGCTAACAAGGTAATATATTTGTTTTTTTATCCTTATATGATGCACTTTGTTTCTTACATGTAGTACCATAATAAAACTATTATACTTGCTTTCTTTCTCACATAGTGGCTATTCGATTTTACAACTAAACTAACTGGCTTATATATTGATAAGATAAAATACAAGTATCATTGGCTTCTACAGGATACTATAGAAGCTCATTCTTCATAATTCTCAAATTAAAAACAACAGCTAACTTGAAGTTTAGAACCTATTCTAATATCTATCCCCTTATTCTTATAAATATTAACAAGCTATCAAATTTAAGTATAAATTATTTTACTGTTTATTCATAGGTATCAAATTTTTATACAATTATCATGCCATCTATATCTACATGCTACAGGTACTACGTCAATGCCACTATATCTTGAGTTGGAAGAATGTGAACGGAAAATGAGGAGCTGAATGAGAATGAAGAAGAAATTATTGAAGATGGAGTAAATCAATAAATTTACATCTATGTTTAATAATCTATTAAATCAATAGATTTATATTGAAAAGTTAGATATTAAATCAATAAATTTACGTCTATGTATATTATATAATGGATTCTAAACACACAGGAGTGATTTAGGTATTCTTTTCTTAAAACAATATGAAAATGGTTCTGATATTATTGCCGGTTAAAATTTTGTTTATTTCTATATCAAGGGTTAAAACACGAGATGGAGTAAATCTACTAATACTTGACAACGACGGTAAACCTACTAATAAAACAACTAACATTATTTATAAAGAGATCTTCAATAAATTGTGATTTTTTTGTTCTATTCATGTATTTCAATTATTTCGTGTACTCTCTAACATTTTCGTTAATATCTCAACGTATATAAAATTATAATTTTTACTTCACAATTTTAAAGGACTTAGTTTTCCTGTTTAGCCACCCGTGTAACACACGGGTACTTAGACTAGTAACTAAATATATAACTTGATTGTTATTACTAACCACCTATAGTGTTCGTTTATTTTTGGAAAATTAGGGATTAAATTCAAAATTTTGATAAATGACAGGGATCATCCATATACTTTACTCAACATATTATTTTCATAATTTATTACTATTTAACTTTAAATATATATATATATATATATATATATATATATATATATATATATATATATATATATATATATATAACAAAATGTTGCAATACGTCGCTAAAATCAAGCTAAAAATCTAATACTTATGTGAATATTTTTTGGAATCAAATTATTTTCGGTAATGTGCGAATTATAATTGTAACTTTCTATTACTCATTAAATATAATGTAATACGTAAATACAATAATAAGTATTATATAATATAATATATTTATTTTTGTATTATTTTCAACGACAATTTAATTACATGTTTCTTTGATGAATTTTATAATAGTAACATACATTCTCTTTATATTAACTCATTTATGTCAATTTAGTATATAAATGTCTCCATCTTTGGTTTGCATTTACAAGAAATATTTATTATATAGTTTAAACTGTTCATCCCGTGTAACATATGGGGAACTAACCTATTATATATATATATATATATATATATATATATATATATATATATATATATATATATATATATATATAGGGGACCGCTAAAATGAAAACCACCTCCAGTTGTAAGAACTACAAGAACCACTTTCTAGCCATTAGATCTAGATGATGGATGGATGAGATTAAAAGTAGTTAATATTAATATTAAAAGCTTTTTGTCTTATTATGTTTTTAATATTTTATTGCTAAAGGGTATATAGGTAAAATTGCTTTTTTGTCTTTTTATAAATATTATTTTAAATTGCTTTTTTGTCTCATTCATTAATTACTCTTTGTCTTAATAACTTTTTATTAAAAAACTGATTTTTTTGTCTAAAGAATTTTTTGAAATCAGATATTTATGATAATTTTTTTTAAGATTTGTTTAAAAAAACGTTTTGAAGATCCGTTTTTACGCCCCGTTATTTATGACAATTTAAGTTTTACGTTTTACGTTTTTTTGACGCGCCGTTTTTACGCCGGGTTTTTTCAAGCGTCATTTTTTTAACACGCTGTTTTTAACGCCGTTTTTACGCGCCGTTTTTTTACGCCGTTTTTACGCGCCTTTTTTTAACACCCTTTTTTTAACGCGCCGTTTTTTTAACGCCGGTTTTTTACGTTTACTTTTTTTTACGTTTTACGCGCCGGTTTTTTACGTTAACATTTATTACGTTTTTACGTTTTACGCGCCGGTTTTTACGTTTTACATAAACTTTTTACGTTTTACTAAAAAAATTTACGATTTACGTTTTACCTAAAACTTTTTACGTTGTACGTAAAACTTTTTACGTTTTACGTTTTTACGTTTTACGTGAAACTTTTTATGTTTTACGTGAAACTTTTTACGTTTTACATAAAACTTTTTACGTTTTACTAAAAAAAATTTACGATTTACGTTTTACCTGAAACTTTTTACGATTTACGTTTTACTTTAAAACTTTTTACGTTTTACGTGAAAACTTTTTACGTTTTACATAAAACTTTTTACGTTTTACGTTTTTACGTTTTACGTTAAAAAGTTTATGGGTTAACTTTTTTTTTACAAAAACTTCTTTACGCAAAAACGAACGCACCCAAAAATCGCAAACTCGGGAGACGTCTCAGATATATCGTTATCATCATCGACTAGGGGGGAAAAATTAAAAACCAACAAACAAAAAATCAAAACAAAAAATCAGTGGATTCCTGAAAAAAACGAGGTTGGGCTCAGATTTTCCGCTAAACAGTGGCTGCAAAGTGGGGTTGCACGTTCAAAAACCTACCCTCCATCATCCTTGCCGCGCCATCATCATCAAAATATGTGTTTTTTTTTTTTGCATCATCACCGCCCCAAATCCAAAAAAACCACCATTCAATCGACCACCGGCACCACGAGGCACCACCGGCACCGCGCGGGCACCACGGGGCACCACCGACGCCCGTGGGCACCACAGGGCACCACCGGCACCGCTTTGCAAATAAATCAACCACCCCTTCACCATCGTTCACCGCCGCCGCCGCTCACACAGCAACCACCTCCAACACCACCACTTCCAAACACCGTCGCTGCAAGATCCAAAACAACACTCTCTTAACCTCAACAGCATAAATATGTATCAGTCAAAATTTTAAAAATTCTCAATCGACACATCACTACACAAAGTCAACATAACCGCTTCTAAGATCTACACATAAACCACAGATAATATAACACCCCAACCCGGGGCAGGTCGGAGCGTCACTATTACAAATATCATAACCAAAACACATCCACTTAATATAAGATAGGATTCAAGGTGACATACACGTCTCAAAATACCCTAAGTCTTAAGTTCATTTAAAAGTACATGATTTAACAAAATAAAGAGTCTTTAGATACTCTTGAACATCCATTAATCTCTCATTATTGATTCCCCATATTATCCCTGATTACCTGTAAACAAGACAAGAAAAACACAACAAAGAAACTACGGCTGAGCCAAAGAATTGCTCAGTAACGGAGAAATCAATAGTACAAGTAAGGATGGACGAAAAGAAAGAAACATGAAACGATATGGAAATAACAAATCGAATACGGGTACAGAAATTAAACTGAAGTAGATGTTGAACGAAATCAGCAACATGCGTCTAAGTATAATTGGCACAGTAGCGGACGGATCATATCGTATCACAAACATATCAGATAC
Organism: Helianthus annuus; assembly: GCF_002127325.2. Lineage (NCBI taxonomy): Eukaryota > Viridiplantae > Streptophyta > Magnoliopsida > Asterales > Asteraceae > Helianthus > Helianthus annuus. The sequence continues at coordinate 118,351,738 of NC_035438.2, read as the reverse complement.
ATATACTAATTAGGTGACCTTGAATGTCACAACAATAAGTCATGTAATAAGGAAACACCCAGAGCCAAAAACAGACTGGTACACAGCTAGCTAGTCCATGCACCTATGAGATGGTGAGTGTGGCGTTCACCCATTATTCCATCTCCACACAACAAACTCAAACTCGGAACTAAGATCGATCTATACGCCTCTAGGGGCCAAGGTGCTACACGAGCACAAATTAGAGACGCCGTGAACTTTTATTACGCACTGTCACGATAAGTGCCATGCCGTTGACGCCCAAACGGCAAGCCAGACGCTCGGGTGACAGAGTACAAAACTCAGGCTATGTAAATAGTTTACAATCAACTGAAAATAATATTAATAAGAACATGCGACCATGAGTACAAGTCTGAGGTATAGCATGTTACATCACACTAATAATCATACACAATTCCATACTAATTCAGGTAACACATCACATATCAAACGGTTAACAGGAACACACGAAAATCCGTACTGCAAAGTGACGGATATGATAAAAAAAATACTATGATGTCAGAATTAGGAATCCGTACCTTAGCTTAGCGTAGCAAGACCAACAAATGGAGTCGTCCTCAAAATTTATGTAAACCTAAATCCCGTATATTCGAGATTAGTTTTATTATATGTTATTTAAAAATATTTCTTTAAATTTTTCCTGGCAACCGCGAACTAACATATCCGTAATAAGAAAAAAAATATATCCAAATACACTCCCGGATTAACACACACGAATAAATTAATAGCCTAAATTTTATAAAAAAAAACAAAAAAAAAACAAATTTTAAAGTCAAGACCATTATGACTTTCGTGATCTGAATTAAATGTTTATTTGAGTTTAATTTTTTTTTATAAATATCTAGTATTTAAAGTAGTTCAAATCTCAATAATCATTATTTACTGAAGTACAGTTTTAGTGTGAAAACTAAGAAACACTTATACAAATTAAATAATTGGATATCATTATGTGTTATTAAAATAAATAAGTAAAAATAATTAAACAGTTGACATTTCATACATGTTTCAAAACAACCTTCACGTTTCCTTTAATCTTTCCTAGATTTAAATTTGCATACATCATGAATTCACCCACATATCATAAATTCACCCACACACTAGTGTTTCTAAAATAAATAATAAGTATAATAATAAAATAATAAACAATCTTGATTACACATAATAATTTCACCTGCACATTCTTTCTTTTCCCTTCCCTAGATTTTTCTCATTACACACACAACACATACAAACGCACGCACTACACACATTCAATCACTTCAACACACACACACCTAAGGTATTAACACACAAGCTCCTCTCACACTCTCTCGTCAACTCTCGCCAACAAAATTGTCCGGAAAGGACAACCGACTTGGGTCGTCAGAAAACACCAAACCGAGACCCAAACATAAAGTTGCCGGAAAACAACCCACCCTAACCCGATTCGGAGTTTTAGCCGGAAAATCTAAACAAAAAGGATCAGTTTAATACCTAACAAATCGGAATAGAATCAGGTGTGGCGCTGACGGAAAGAGGCGGCGGTGGCGGAGGTGGCTAAGACCGACGACGATGGCTAGGAGTGGTGGTTGTTCAAGATGAGATATGATCTTGGGGGTGGGTTTACTGGTTTAGAGCATATGCAGGTTGTGTATGAGTGTATATATATAATCTAATTTTAAAAATCCATACTTATTCATGATGTTGAACTCCATATCTATTTATGATGTTTTGGCCAAAAAAGTCAAAAACTTTAGAATTGAATAGGAAAATTTCGTATGATAGGAGCATGGGAAGTATGGCCTTTTCCTTTGTTTATTATTTATTTATTTATTTATTTATTTATTTTTATATCATGAAACTTACAGTGTAAGTGTGATGAGAGATGTGATTTCTAAAAGTCTTGGACTACTATTATGAAGTTTTGGATAGAATTATTATATTAGTAACTTATTTTGTTTGGTTGTAACTATGTATTAAATCTTTGTAGCTAGATAGAGTATGAATACCTAGTAAATTGTAAAATGCTTATAATTCGTTACAATACCTAATCATATAAATAGAAAATAATATCAATATATTTTGATATGAATAAATGATATGTATTTGACATTTTTTTTACTCGACCCAACTATCTAATAACTTAAAACTTTTAAAATACATCTAATTCATCGAAAAGAAAAATATTATTATCACATAAATGTTTCGGTATTACAATCCTACCCCCCTAAAAAAATTTCGTCCTCGAAATTGCAAAGCACGGAGAGTCGGCATGAAACATAATTCAAATCACATATAAGAATAACCGAAACATCCCACATTTGCGAAAACACTGAGTTACAAAAAGGGCAGGTAAACCGAGACTGAAACAATTCCAAGGTCGTACAAGATCACAACACATTAAAGTTTAGGATACTAAGACGAAAACAAATTTAGATAATGAGAGCGGATCGTGTCTTCTAATTCCCATGTAGCTTCACGTTCAGAATGGTTCTTCCAAAGAACTTTAACAAAAGGAATAGTCTTCCTACGCATAATTCGTTCTTGGCGGTCAATAATAGCTTCAGGCTCCTCCTCAAGAGATAAGTCCTCATGAATAAGATGATAAGGATAGTTCACAACGTGTAACGGGTGATAGTTATATCCCCTAAGGAGGGACATATGAAAGACATTATGCACATGCGATAGTTTAGGTGGCAATGCCAAACGGTAAGAAACTTCACCGACTCTTTCAAGAATCTCGAATGGACCGATGAATCTAGGGCTAAGCTTTCCCTTGATTCCAAAACGACGAACGCCTTTGCAAGGCGAAACTCGCAAGAAAACACGCTCACCAACATTAAATTCCAAAGCTCGACGATGTCGGTCTGCATAGCTTTTCTGTCGACTCTGCGCTTCCTTCGACTTTTCCCTAGCGATAGCAACTTTCTCATTGGTAATTTGCACTAGTTCGGGTCCTTCAATGATTTTCTCACCAACTTCCTCCCAACATATTGGTGCTCTACACTTCCGTCCGTAAAGAAGTTCGAACGGTGCCATACCAATGCTAGTTTGCCAACTATTATTGTTGGCAAACTCGACAAGACAAAGGTATTCATCCCAATTTCCTGTCCACTCCAGAGCACATGCTCGAAGCATATCCTCGAGTGTCTGAATAGTACGCTCTGACTGACCGTCTGTCTGAGGATGAAATGCCGTGCTGAATCTCAATTTGGTGCCCCAAGCGGCTTGAAATCCCTTCCAAAAGCGTGAAGTGAACCGCGGGTCTCGATCAGACACAATAGAGACTGGGGTACCATGAAGTCTAATGATTTCTTGAGTAAAGACTTCAGATAATCTACTGACTGAGAATCCCTGCTGAATCGGAAGAAAGTGAGCTGACTTTGACAAACGGTCGACTACAACCCAGATAGCATCATTCTTCTTGAACGTCCTCGGTAAACCAGTTACAAAATCCATTGAAATGTTATCCCACTTCCATATCGGAATATCTAGTGGTTGAAGCAAACCACCGGCTCTCTGATGTTCTGTCTTCACTTGTTGACAAGTAAGACATCTGCTAACATATCTAGCTACATCTTCTTTCATAGCGTTCCACCAAAAGTGCTGACAAAGATCCCGATACATCTTTGTAGATCCAGGGTGGATAGAGAATGGTGAACTATGAGCTTCAGCTAACAAGGATTCACGTAGGGTGGAATCATTAGGAACACATAACCGTTTTCCACACCAAACTACTCCATTTTCTTTAATGCGAAATTCTGACTGCTTACCAACCTCCAAATTTTGTATAATAGCCCAAAGTTCTCCGTCATCTTGTTGAGCACTCTTGATACGCGAGATCAAGTCAGGCTCAATTCGAAATCTGGCTAGATAACCGTTAGCGTCACCAAGATGGATACCAATACCTAGCTTTTCAAGATCCGTTAGAATATGTGGTTGTAATTGGAGAGATGAAATTGTTCCAGAATTCTTTCGGCTTAGAGCATCGGCCACAACATTGGCCTTTCCCGGATGATACTGGATATTGGCATCATAATCTTTTAAAAGCTCTAACCAGCGTCGTTGTCTCATGTTTAACTCCTTTTGCGTAAAGATGTACTTCAAGCTCTTGTGATCAGTGAAAATATCACAAGTCTCTCCGTACAAATAATGTCACCAAATCTTTAGAGCAAAGATAACGGCGGCAAGCTCGAGGTCATGCGTCGGATAGTTAACCTCATACGGCTTCAACTGGCGTGAGGTATAAGCAATGACCTTATTGTGTTGCATCAAAACACATCCGAGTCCCTTCTTCGAAGCATCGCTATAAATCTGATATCCACCTGTACCTGATGGAAGTGTGAGAATCGGGGCAGACACTAGCCTTTTCTTCAACTCTTGAAAACTTTTCTCTCTATCATCATTCCAAGCGTACTTGACCCCTTTCCTTAGGAGTTGGGTTAGAGGTAAGGCAATGGTTGAAAATTCTTCGACAAATCTGCGATAATATCCGGCGAGGCCAAGAAAACTGCGAACCTCGGTGACTGAGGTAGGTGTAGGCCTTTTTAGTGATTGCTTCCACCTTAGCAGGGTCCATTGAAATACCTTCAGCAGAAACCACATGACCAAGGAAAGCTACTTGGTCTAACCAGAACTCGCACTTCGAAAATTTTGCGTAAAGCTTCTTCTGTCGCAAAATTTCAAGTACGGTACGAAGATGGTACTCATGTTCTTCCTTGCTCTTAGAATAGACCAAAATATCGTCGATGAAAACTATGACGAATTTATCGAGAAACTCGTGAAAGACTCGATTCATTAGGTCCATGAAAACAGCTGGAGCATTGGTTAATCCGAATGGCATAACCAAAAACTCATAATGACCATACCGAGTGCGAAAAGCTGATTAAGGAATGTCTGAATCTTTGATCTTCAGCTGGCGATACCCAGACCTTAGATCGATCTTAGAAAAACATTTAGCACCCTGAAGTTGATCAAACAGATCATCGATGCGAGGTAACGGATATCGATTCCGAATGGTGATTTTGTTCAACTCTCGATAGTCAATACAAAGTCTCATAGAACCATCCTTCTTTTTAACGAACAAGACTGGTGCGCCCCAAGGCGAGACACTTGGTCTAATAAAACCAAGTTCCAACAACTCTTGCAACTGCTCTTTGAGCTCCTTAAGCTCTAGAGGCGCCATGCGGTATGGTGCTTTAGAAATCGGCTCGGCACCAGGAATCAGATCAATAGTGAACTCCACTTCGCGATCTGGTGGGAGTCCAGGCAGCTTTTCAGGAAATACATCCGGAAACTCACGGACAATTGGATAATCGGAGATGTTGGGCTCATTCGACGACGTAGCTTTTATCGAAGCCAAGAATGCTACACACCCGTGTGAAAGAAACTTTTGGGCCTTAAATGCCGAGATTATTTTCAATGGCTTACGAGGTTGAGTCCCTTGATAAATGAATTCAGGACGCTGAGGATTTCCAAAAAGAATGCGGCGAGTCTGACATTCAATCGAGACGTTATGCCGAGAGAGCCAGTCCATGCCAAGAATAACATCGAAGTCATTCATCTGAATGGGATACAAATTTGCGGGACGAATAATGGACGCGATTTGGATCGGACAATCTCGATAAAGATGAGAGATGATAGTAGAATTTCTTAAGGGAGTAGATATCACTAAAGGGTATTCTAAAATAGTAGGCATAGTCATCAAGTGCTTAGCAAATAAGAGAGATACCACAGAATGTGTTGCACCAGTATCAAACAAGGCATAGATATCACGTTCACCAATGCGTAAATAACCGGGAACCGTACCTGGAGCATTTGATGCGTCATCAGCTGTCAGCGCGAACACACGTCCTCCCACAGGAGGTCTAGCATTACCCCCGGTATTGGCTTTAGGGGCAAGCTGAGGGCAAGCTTTAATCATGTGTCCTGCATCTCCACATTTGAAACAAAGACCTTCAGCTCGACGACAAATACCTTTGTGAGGTTTCCCGCAAGTGGCGCAAGGAGGATCACGATTCAGTTGTGGCTTTTGTTGATTCAGTGGTTGTGCTCTAATGGGGGCCTGTTTCTGTTGTGTCTGGTTCTGTGCAGGCTTATGATTTTGATTTTGATTCCCCCCATTTCATGACTGATTGTTGAAATTCTTATCAGAACGATGTTTACAGTCTCGGGGTGCCAAGGACTGATCGTTTCCAGCACGAAAAGAAGAGTGATCCTGATTATTTTCCCTTGAGCGTTTGCGGTTATCATCAAACGCCTTCTGACGATGCTTCTTATCATTATCCAAGTTCTTAACCGCGTCAACAATCTCATTAATGTCATTGAAACGAAGATTCAGGATAAACTTCCTATCCCGGTCACATATAGCCCACTTGAAAGTGTTCGTCTGCTGCTCTATCGTGCCAGCGACGGGGCCTAGAAAACTAACCAAGCGACAGAAACGATTCTTAAATTCCATGATAGGCTCATCATTTCTCTACATGATGGATGAATACTCTCTCAGATATTCACTACGATCAGCATCAGTGAAATACTGCTGATAGAACAATGAGCGAAACTCATCCCATGAGAGTGTAGCTGCGTAATTATCTCCTCCATGAGAACTTTTCAAAATCTTCCACCACCTATGAGCATCGTCCTCCAATTTGTAAGTAGCAAGCCTGACTTTGAACACATCATCAACGCCCAACACTTCAAACAATTTCTCGATATGAGCGATCCAGTTTTCCGCCTCAACTGGTGTAGTAGCAGTACTAAATGATTTTGGCTTTTGTTTTTGGAAGTGTGCAAGCCATTGATGGATGCTAACAGGAGGGTTAACATTATTTCCGAGAGGTGGCCTGTCGTGGTTACCTCCTGGTGGTGGTCCATTATGGTTACCTCCTGGTGGTGGTCCATTATGGTTACCTCCATGATTCATTTGTTGTAACTGCTGTAATAAGTTAGGAACTAAACCCGCAATAGCTGTATTGACGGCGTTAGCAACAAGAGCCTCAAGAGGAGTGTCGTCTGAGGTATTAGTCCCACTACGACGAGTGTTCACACGTCTTTTAGGAGCCATCTGAAAAGAAGACTTTCAGATGAGCATTGAGATTTTTCATTAAGCGGAAAAATGGCAAAGAGGAATCCTAACCCGATGTCTACCCATTACCTCACGTGTTTGGTTATTAAGGTTTAAGTTTTCTACAGGAAGGAGCCTTGGCTCTGATACCATAACTGTAACACCCCAACCCGGGGCAGGTCGGAGCGTCACTATTACAAATATCATAACCAAAACACATCCACTTAATATAAGATAGGATTCAAGGTGACATACACATCTCAAAATACCCTAAGTCTTAAGTTCATCTAAAAGTACATGATTTAACAAAATAAAGAGTCTTTAGATACTCTTGAACATCCATTAATCTCTCATTACCGATTCCCCATATTATCCCTGATTACCTGTAAACAAGACAAGAAAAACACAACAAAGAAACTACGGCTGAGCCAAAGAATTGCTCAGTAACGGAGAAATCAATAGTACAAGTAAGGATGGACGAAAAGAAAGAAACATGAAACGATATCGAAATAACAAATCGAATACGGGTACAGAAATTAAACTGAAGTAGATGTTGAACGAAATCAGAAACATGCGTCTAAGTATAATTGGCACAGTAGCGGACGGATCATATCGTATCACAAACATATCAGATACATATACTAATTAGGTGACCTTGAATGTCACAACAATAAGTCATGTAATAAGGAAACACCCAGAGCCAAAAACAGACTGGTACACAGCTAGCTAGTCCATGCACCTATGAGATGGTGAGTGTGGCGTTCACCCATTATTCCATCTCCACACAACAAACTCAAACTCGGAACTAAGATTGATCTATACGCCTCTAGGGGCCAAGGTGCTACACGAGCACAAATTAGAGACGCCGTGAACTTTTATTAAGCACTGTCACGATAAGTGCCATGCCGTTGACGCCCAAACGGCAAGCCAGACGCTCGGGTGACAGAGTACAAAACTCAGGCTATGTAAATAGTTTACAATCAACTGAAAATAATATTAATAAGAACATGTGACCATGAGTACAAGTCTGAGGTATGGCATGTTACATCACACTAATAATCATACACAATTCCATACTGATTCAGGTAACACATCACATATCAAACGGTTAACAGGAACACACGAAAATCCGTACTACAAAGTGACGGATATGATAAAAAAATACTATGATGTCAGAATTAGGAATCCGTACCTTAGCTTAGCGTAGCAAGACAACAAATGGAGTCGTCCTCAAAATTTATGTAAACCTAAATCCCGTATATTCGAGATTAGTTTTATTATATGTTATTTAAAAATATTTCTTTAAATTTTTCCCGGCAACCGCGAACTAACATATCCGTAATAAGAAAAAAAATATATCCAAATACACTCCCGGATTAACACACACGAATAAATTAATAGCCTAAATTTTATAAAAAAAACAAAAAAAAAATTTAAAGTCAAGACCATTATGACTTTCGTGATCTGAATTAAATGTTTATTTGAGTTTAATTTTTTTTTTTATAAATATCTAGTATTTAAAGTAGTTCAAATCTCAATAATCATTATTTAGTGAAGTACAGTTTTAGTGTAAAACTAAGAAACACTTATACAAATTAAATAATTGGATATCATTATGTGTTATTAAAATAAATAAGTAAAAATAATTAAACAGTTGAGATTTCATACATGTTTCAAAACAACCTTCACGTTTCCTTTAATCTTTCCTAGATTTAAATTTGCATACATCATGAATTCACCCACATATCATAAATTCACCCACACACTAGTGTTTCTAAAATAAATAATAAGTATAATAACAAAATAATAAACAATCTTGATTACACATAATAATTTCACCTGCACATTCTTTCTTTTCCCTTCCCTAGATTTTTCTCATTACACACACAACACATACAAACGCACGCACTACACACATTCAATCACTTCAACACACACACACCTAAGGTATTAACACACAAGCTCCTCTCTCACTCTCTCGTCAACTCTCGCCAACAAAATTGTCCGGAAAGGACAACCGACTTGGGTCGTCGGAAACACCAAACCGAGACCCAAACATAAAGTTGCCGGAAAACAACCCACCCTAACCCGATTCGGAGTTTTAGCCGGAAAATCTAAACAAAAAGGATCAGTTTAATACCTAACAAATCGAAATAGAATCAGGTGTGGCGCCGACGGAAAGAGGCGGAGGTGGCGGAGGTGGCTAAGACCGACGACGATGGCTAGGAGTGGTGGTTGTTCAAGATGAGATATGATCTTGGGGGTGGGTTTACTGGTTTAGAGCATATGCAGGTTGTGTATGAGTGTATATATGTAATCTAATTTTAAAAATCCATACTTATTCATGATGTTGAACTCCATATCTATTTATGATGTTTTGGCCAAAAAGTCAAAAACTTCAGAATTGAATAGGAAAATTTCGTATGATAGGAGCATGGGAAGTATGGCCTTTTCCTTTGTTTATTATTTATTTATTTATTTATTTATTTTTATATCATGAAACTTACAGTGTAAGTGTGATGAGAGATGTGATTTCTAAAAGTCTTGGACTACTATTATGAAGTTTTGGATAGAATTATTATATTAGTAACTTATTTTGTTTGGTTGTAACTATGTAGTAAATCTTTGTAGCTAGATAGAGTATGAATACCTAGTAAATTGTAATATGCTTATAATTCGTTACAATACCTAATCATATAAATAGAAAATAATATCAATATATTTTGATATGAATAAATGATATGTATTTGACATTTTTTTTACTCGACCCAACTATCTAATAACTTAAAACTTTTAAAATACATCTAATTCATCGAAAAGAAAAATATTATTATCACATAAATGTTTCGGTATTACAGATAATTACAATCATATAACCTAAAACGTAACACATAGTGCCCTGTTCTTCATACTTAACAGTTAATATTTAACAATATGCATATACTAACATTAGAATTAACAAAGTTATACCTTCGTTATAATCAGAAGTTGTTTCACACTTTCACTACCTATGTAAATGTATATACTATCAAGCTCATGATTCAACAATTCTAGAACGCATATGTCAAAAATCTCAATATCCTCAATCAAAATATTAGTTAACAAAGTCAACACAACCGCGTCTAAGATCTACACACAAAATCACCGATAATTTCAATCATAAATGTAACACCCCGTGTTTTCAAAAGTCAAAGTCAAAGTCAAAGTCAAGATTGACTTCTTTAACTGTAATTAGTCTATTTTATGTTTTGTTTTAAGTTGTATTATGTGGAGTAAGTGTTATTAATAAAAGGAATCGAAGTAATCGAATGTTTAATCAATGCAGCCGCTTAACGACCTTGAATAGCAGGAAGTAACAATGCGATAAAGTCAATTAATCAGTAATCAAGCTAATCAAATCATCATCGAACTCGAAACTCGAATTATGCGACCTTGGTGTTATTATACGTGTGTGTGTGCCTTATGTGTTATTTGTGCGTGTTTACTTTATGCTATGAGTGTGGCGATCAATCGAATCGAATCGAAACTCGAAACTCAATCGAAATCGAAGTATGGTAAATGGTGGTAAAGATAGTATGAAACATAGATGCTTATATGTAGATATAGTGATTAGGAAACTCTATTGTATCCGTATCATCCTCAATCGAAATATCAGAAATCGTCGCGCCGAACGCTCAAGCAGGCTGTTGATCGATCAGGCTTCAGCCGATCAAACAGCCCAGCCGATCGGACAGACCGTCCGATCGAGCAGGCTGTCCGATCGGGATGCCTGGCCGATCGGCCAGCCCTTTCCTCTTTGGGAAGCCTATAAATAGCCCTGTCATTGTCATTTTTTCCACTTTTGGAAACTCTCTGACCGACCAGCTCGTGTTCATCACTATTTCTCAGATTTCTCTCAATCCCGGTAAGATTTTATCCTAAATTTTGTACGTTCTTGATCTATGCACACTCCTACACCTTTCTATCTTTCAAATCTTGATTTCTAACTGTGAAATCATCAAGATTCGGGTGTTCTAGGATGATGTCATCATAGGGTTCTTGAAGAACTTCATGTTTTGACTTCAGTCCACCAAGAATAACTTGAATCTAGCTGATTTCCACATAAACAAACAAAGATCTATTGTAGATCTAAACACTTACACGGTGTGAAGAATTGAAAGAAGGATTTTCCAACTTTCTTTCAACTCTTTTACACTTAATGCCTTCAAACCAGTAGAAACGGAGCCTGAGCCAACTCACTAATCATTCTAATAGTTATGTGGTTCAAGATTCGGATTCTAACTACGAGGTTCACCGATTTCGGGTGAAACCTTAAACTACCGTTCCGAACAGTTCACCGGCCGGACTTGGGTGATTCCTGTCCAAGTCGGGGAGATAAGTAAGAACGAAGGTTCCATGGTTCAACTCGTTATCAAAATACCTCGATATAACGACAAACAATTCAAACAGCCAAGTGTTAGACGAACAGGATGACCAGGTTAGGAAGCTGACCGATCGAACCGACTGTCCGAACGGACAGCCTGGCCGATCGGATAAGCCAGCCGATCGACCAGGCCAGCCGATCGGCTCGCATATGGCCCCACACTTTAACAATTTCATGAAGTCTAATATTGAACGAAGTGTTGTTCGATCGAACTACGGTTTGATTTGAATTACTCTTCGGATCATGAGATACTATGCTTCAGCACTTAATCGATATTCAATTCGTCCGAAGCATTGGAGTGCCACCCGATCGAACATGTTGTCCGATCAGGTGACATCCTGCTAAGGACTTATTAGTGAAGTACCTAACCGATCGGTTAAGCCGGCCGATCGAACAATCCGTTCGATCGATCGACCTGAAAGGTAATGATACTTCAATGTTTTCAAATACTGCAACAAAAAATTCAAAAGTTCAAACCATCATACACAAACACATCCTACACAAAGGAAGAAACAATCCACTTGAACAGCCCACCGATCGAGCCTACCGGCCGACTGAACAGGCTGTCCGAGCGGATTGTCCAACCGAACGAACGAGCCGTTCGATCGAACCCACCGTCTGATCGACCAGGTTGTTCGACCCATGAGCACTTGTTTCCATTTTACCCATTACTCATCGTTGTACTATCGAACTATTCAGGCTAACCCTACTCTCAAGCGCTCCCTTCAATCCATCAACCGCTGTGAGTATACTCGAACCGTTTTTGCTTTAGCACTTTTGGGTGTTACATACGTTACTTATCTAAATCACAATCGAACACACTACTCAATTACTTTAAGTGCTAACCGTTCTGCATGTATTACGTGACTAAATGAATGCTTGTTGTTATGTTTACACGTGGAATGTTGTCTACCTGCCTTAACGACGTAGTACTATAGTTTGGACTCAGCACCCGTTCACACGGGGGTTGTTAAGGACAATTACTTGCATGGATTACGGTGGTAATCATGTATTGCGAACTGTCTCGGACAGTCAACCCGCAGTCATTGGTATCGATAGATCCATGTCGATAATTAACATACTTCGTTTTCCTCTGTGTACGTGCTGGTTATGCGTAAACTATTTCCAACTCTATATGCTATATCAAACTTGTATGCTCACCTTTACATTATATGTATTGACTTTATTTTAACGTATGTGACAGGCAATTAGGATGCTTATCTGCTAGGAAGGCGAGCTTAGAATAAGCGTCTAGAGCATAGTTGTCTGTAGATCTTGTAGATCGAGTCTCTAGAAGCATTTGAACAATATTTATATTTTATTTTATTTGAATCTGAGTTGTCGGAACAGAACACTTGCCTAGATGTTTATCTGTAGTAATTTGTTTTACTATTTGGGATACGGTATGGGACGTATTATTTAAACTAAATGGTAATGATAGTTGTTGTGGGAACTTCTGGACAATCTGTTTCGCTCAGTGCCATGCCCCGATGATTCCGCCATCGGTTGGGGTGTGACAATAAAACTTACTCGTCGATGATTGATGTCGTCTTCCGTGGTAACTTTGAGGACGACGGCGGAACAGGATCTCCGGCGAAACTCTTCGATCTCAGATCTCCGCCTCTCATCCGTCCGTACGACGCCCATTGAAGAAGTGTAAACAAGCATAAAAGATGGAGTCGATTAGGGTGGGTGACCGGCGAAACTCTTCGATCTCAGATCTCCGGCTCTCATCCCACCGCACAAACGGGGCGGCTGCGAGTGAATCTCCCACCACCACCGACCAACCACCATCACCTCCATTTACCTCCGCCCCCACCATCACCCACCACCCCCTGTCTTCCGACCAACCACCTCCCACCACCATCTTCCACCACCTACCAACCACCTCCTACCACCGACCAACCACCTCCCACCATCGCCTCGCCACCGATCAAACATATTTGGCTTTCTTTATTTTGGAAGGAGACAGAGAGAGATGGGTGAAGATGGTTGTGAACGTATATGAGAGAGAGAAATTAAGGGATTTCAAAATATGGGGGTGAGTGAAATAAGTCTGTAAAAGTCAGACTTTAATAGAGACGATATGATATATTGAGTAAATGACTATAATACCCCTTATTTTGATTGGTGGAGAGTGGTTCTCATGGTTCTTACAACTGGGGGTGGTTTTCATTTTAGCGGCTCCCTATATATATATATAGGATGAGGATCATTACAGAACACTAACTATTGCGAGAACAAAAAGAACAACTCTAAAACACTACATTTTGGGATTTAAGTTTCATGTTTTTTTAAATTTTATGTTTCTTACATCATATGTGTATTATATATACATAAAAAAACCATATTTCTTTACCTATACGTAGCTTACATACGTGTTGGTAATTTAACCTACACATAACCTACATATGTGTAGGTTATACAAAAAAGTGAAAATTTTCCATATTTTGTTTTAAATTCTAGTGTAAGAAACATTAAATCTTACATTTGCAACATTTTCATTTACTTTTTAGGTTTTTAGGATTGCGAAAAATAGGTGATTCATTGTGTTCTGCGTGTTCTCGCAATATTTTGTGTTCTACATAGAACCTTCCCCTATATATATATATATATATATATATATATATATATATATAGGAGAAAGATCCGTTAGTAACTACCCTTTATTGCGTGAACCGCGAGAACCAATGTGAACACAACAAAAAAGACCTAAAAATTTTAAAAAACACAAAAAAAAAAAAAATTTTAATAAAAATCGTTAATTTTTGTCTAAAAAAAGTTAATTTTTTTAGTAAATTTCACTTTTTGTCCTTTATGTATTATTTGAATTTTGAAACGTGTCATTTAAAAGTTTTAATTTCATTTTATGTCCAAAAAACACATTTTTTATATCACTTTAAGTCATTTACACCAAATTGAGTTAAATTACTCAGTTAGCTTTTATTTAAAGCAAGGGCAAAAATAGTATTTCATAAATAAATGCATGAGATCCCCTTTACCCCTTTTATACATATAAATAAACTATTATTTTTGGAAAAGTAATACCAGTACCAAACACTCTCTTTCTAAAAAAAACCACCACACCATCACCTCCACCCCCACCACCACCACTCCTCCGCCCTATAAACCTCCGGCACCATGGTGAAGTCAGCTGTCAATCGCCTATGAGATCACCGACTCACCACTGCTCTTCATCAATCTCATCTCAATCCAATTCAAGTTCTTTCAATCTCAGATCTGAAGTACATCATAATGGATGATTCTGTTTCTAAAATCAAAATCAAATCAGATGACGCTTCGAGGGGTGTTAAGGACACTACGGTATCGAAAAAGTCGTCGGACAGCCCTCCGTCACCGGAGAAACCGTTGCCGAGAGATTGTTGTGGCAGTGGTTGTTGTGTACGGTGCTTTTGGGATGTGTATTACGACGAGCTTTAAGAGTAAACTGGGATTTGTAAAGGAGAATCCGCCGGATCTAAGGTTTCTGAAGCATATTGCAGAAATTGTTTTATTATTGATTGTTATAGATCTATTTGATGTTCATATACGCAAATTAATTCGACAGATCTGTTGTAATTTTATGAATTGTCTTCGTTTTCACTCAGTTGATTGAATAAACAAATTGATTTAACATATTTGTTACAGATCTATTTGATGTTCATATACACAAATTATTATTGATAGTATAGATTTCTTTGATGTTCATATAAACAAATCGATTTAACATATTTGTTGTAATTTTGTGAGTTTCTTTGATGTAATTTTAGGGTGATTGCGGTGCTGGTTGCGGTGGTCAATGGTTGTGGCAGTGGTGGTGGTGATGTTGTGTTAAAGCACCGGATCGATGACGAACATCAAACATTGCACTTGATTTCAAGACATGACACAACAAGAACAAAATATGAACAAGATAGAGATATGTAGAAGATGAACTCTTTATTGATGAATCAGTCATCACAGATTACACAAACCAAAGGAGTATACATCATCTACAAGCTGGTTTAGATCACAAAGATCTAAACCTAGCTTTCTCTCACTAAAACATAGTATCCCTCCCTCTCTAGAATACACACAGTGATGGAGAATAGAAGGGATCTTGTGAGAGGTGCACCAAGCACTCAAGAGTTGCCCTAATCTACACAATACACACATATATATAGGCTAGGGACTAAACCCGAACAAAACACATTGTCCGGGATACAAAACACTACAATAATCCGAAACACTAGAAAGTCGTCCGGAATGCTTTCAGCAATTCTGATAATCATTATCGTTGACTTTAACTTGGATTTCTGCTTTGGTTGACACATAACTGATAAGCGACAGTTACCCGGCAGGAACTGCACTTACATGTTGGATGAGAGAAGAGAGAGAGATATGAGTGACTAATTTATTTATATTAATATGTGTTTATTTATTTGTATACCTTATAAAGAGAAAGGATCGGATACATTTATTTATGAAATACCATTTTTGCCCTTGCCTTAAATAAAACTAACTGAGTAATTTAACTCAGTTTGGTGTAAAGGACTTAAAGTGATATAAAACATGTGTTTTTTTTTTTTTTTTTGACATAAAATGAAATTAAAACTTTTAAAGGGCACGTTTCAAAATTAATATAATACATAAAGGACAAAAAGTAGTGTTTTATATTAAAAATTTTTAGATTTTCTATGTTTTTGGGGGTTTTAGCATTATGGTTTAGGTTTTTAAAATGTGGGGTAGGTTTTTTTTTAGGTTTTTGGGGGTTTAGTTTTATGGTTTAGTTTTTAGCATTTAGCTTGGGTGGGGGTAGGTTTTTTAGGTTTTTGGGGGGTGGGGGTTAGGTTTTTTTAGGTTTTGGGTGGTGTAGTGGGTTTATTTTGTTGTGTTCACATTGGTTCTCGCAATAAAGATGGTTCATTTGTGACCAATCCCTTAATATTGAAATGTGTGAACTAATCTTATCCCTTGATTATAATACACAAATGTAAATCAATTTGTAACATTTATTTTTACCCGTATTTTTTTTCCATATTCTAGATATAAGTGTTACATCAATGATATATATATATTTTAAGTGATAAATCAAATCCATAAATATAACCACAAATCACAATATACACATTGGTTTATTTTTTTCCTTAAGGTTGATTGAATTTACACTTAGCGTCTTTGGATGTTTATTTGACTCATTTAAAACAATTAGTTCTGTTATATATACAAAAATGTCTGCTTCGTTTAAATGAATCTAAACTATCATGGATGTTAGTTACAATGTTGGTTTATCTAAATAAAAAAAAATTATAATTGTTGTAGGTCTAAAACATAATATCATGGAGCAACTATACATTATGAGATTTATGCGTGGCTTTAGAATCTAATGCTCGAGCTTTAGCACTTTATACCTTGTGCCACTATTATATTTTATAATAATCTATTGTTTTGTATATGTCGACCAACTTGACGCAACATCAACAGGCATGGCATATTAAGGTCGATAAGATTTCTACAAGTAAGCTCCAAGTCTTTTATATTACATACAACTCTTAATATGCTTAGAGAATCCTCATAAAAGAGATGCCACCACTCTTATTTAATAATTGTGTAACACTGTGCCTTTAGTTAGAGGAGTAAAATATTGTAAATACCAAACATATAAATTAATTATTCCAACACGTCCTAGGCTTTTCTTATTGCTTCTCTCCTTATATGTATCATGTTTTCATAAGAGGATATACCAAATTCTACTAACTTGACCCATGAAGCTCCATCGTGGGAGTCACGCTCACATATGCAACAAAACGTCTCTTTTCTGTAAATATATGAAAAACAATAAAGATTTTTACGGAAAATAAAAATATATAAACACGCCACACTACATGACACTACACATAGAACAAGATATAACTAAAGTGCTGTTTGTTTTTTAAGAGGCAAAAGGTCTGCAGTCTGCGAACCACATCTGCAAACATCTGCAGGAGAAGAGGTGGACCAAAGGTCTGCAGTCTGCAACAAGAAAACTGTTTTTTTACTTCTACAAAAAACCCTTGTTCTCTTCTCACAACACACACACACAGACAACATCTCCTGCTCAACCCACACCCCCCCATTTCATCTCCCTCTTGTCGTCGTCGTCGATGGCTGGTTTTCGAAATCCCGGTCACACACCCACCCTTCATCCTTTATACACACCCCACCCCCTTCTTCGATCGGTGCAATCAGCCGACCACCACCACCGTCTGGTGGTGGTGCGATGACGAGACGAAGAGAGAGAGAGACAGAAAAGAGTAGAACCGAAGGGAGAGAAAGACGAAGTAGAAGTGACGGCCGTGATGGAACTCCGACGACGGCAGAACCGCCGCGTGCGGCGGCGTGATGGCAATTGGGATTTTTTTCCGGTAACTTTTCAAACTCTTTCCTTGTTCTCCTTCATTTCTGTTAGATCTTCTTAAGATCCGAGTGTTCACGTCGTAACCAGTAGTTTTTCAGGGGTGGTGACGGCTGAGGACGATACTATGATGATGATAATGTTTCCGGCAAGAATCCGACGGCGGCGGCGGTGATTCCGGGAGCCGGGTGTCGGAGGTGGTGGCGGAGTGGAGGTGGTGTCGGGGGTGGTGGAAGTGGTGGTGTCGGGGTGGTGGAGGTGGTGGCAGAGGAGGTGGTGTCAGCTGGAGGGAGAAGAGGTTTGAAGACTTGGGTTGATGTCTGCGTGGGGAAGATGTTTTTAGTGAGAAGCTCTTCAAGAAAACAAACAAGCTGCAGGACCCAAATGTCTGCGCGCGTCTGCGCGACGCAGACATAAGTGCTCAGAAGAGCTTTTGCCCAAAAAAACAAACACCACCTAAGTGTCTATATGTTAAGCGACAGAGTGTGGTATAAACCACACCTTGTACCTTATTATCATTTTCCATATCGAAACACAAGAGCTAATGAAGACAGGTAAAAAGAAATAAGAGGGTTGGGAACTATGGGCGTAATGGCATCAGCCAGCCAATCCAGACACGACCTTTTGCTTGTACGAAAAGTAAAAAAACAAATGGCTTTTGGGACCAAATTGCAAATCTTGTTTGGCCCAAACATCCACATTTTCAAACACCACCAAAGTACAAGGACCATCAATGTAAATCACCCACACACTAGATGGACCACCTGTCATACAGTTTTCAAATCCCGTAGATCCAACGGTTGTGATCCACCTGTAAATCACCCACACATTAGTGGTGTTTATCAGTTCTCGGTGGTTAAGAAGCTCCGGCTTCTTAAATCTCCTCTTCGTGTCTTACTGTTTCAGCAAGGTAATCTCCATAAAAAAGTTCAAGTATTACGTGAGAAGTTGGATAGTATTCAGCGTGATATTGATCTTGATCCGTCGAGTGATACTTTACGGAAAGAGGAAGCCATTGTCCGTAATGATTTTCAGGTTGCTTTGCTTGATGAAGAACGTTTTTTGAAGCAGAAATCCAAGGTAGAGTGGTTAGCGGCAGGTGACATGAATACGGCTTTTTTCCACTCGTCTCTCAAAAATAGAATCCATTATAGCCGTATCGATGTTATTCGGGATGCTAGTGGGAATCTTCATGAAAATGCTATGGTTCAGAAAGCGTTTGTTGAGCATTACGAGAAGTTTCTGGGATCCCCGGGTGTTACGTCTCTCAACCCGTCTCCTGAGTTATTTACTAAAACGATTAAGAGGGATATAGCTCTTCATATGGTTCGGCCAGTCACAGCGGAAGAGGTTAGAAAGGCTATGTTTTCTATGGGGTCGGATAAAGCCCCGGGGCCAGATGCGTATACAGCAGGATTTTTTAAAGGAGCCTGGCCGATTATCGGTAGTGAAGTGTCCAATGCGGTTATTGATTTTTTTGCCACAGGTAAGCTTCTTCGGGAATTAAACCACACGCTCATTGTTCTTATCCCTAAGATTCCCTCTCCGTCGGTTGTTACGGATTATAGGCCGATTGCCTGTTGCAATGTGTTATACAAATGTATTAGCAAGATTATTGCTGAAAGAATAAAAGTGGCGTTGAACGATATAGTCAGTGGAAACCAATCGGCGTTTGTGCCGGGGAGGAAAATATCCGATAATATCTTATTAACTCAAGAGTTGATGCACAATTATCATAGGAATATCGGGCCTCCTAAATGTGCGTTTAAAGTTGATATTCAGAAGGCTTATGACACTGTTGATTGGCGGTTCTTAAAGAGAATTCTGGTTGGTTTCGGGTTTCATCCTACCATGGTTCACTGGATTATGGTTTGTGTCTCTACTACCACGTTTTTAGTGTGCATTAACGGTGATGTGCATGGTTTTTTCAAGGGTAATCGGGGGCTTAGGCAAGGAGATCCTATTTCGCCGTATTTGTTCACCCTAGTTATGGAGGTTCTCACGGCTATTTTACAGCATACGGTAAGGATCGACTCTTCCTTTAAATTTCACAACAAATGTGAACGACAACAGATTATTAATCTTTGTTTTGCGGATGACCTCTTTATTTTTTCTCGGGGTGAGATTGCTTCAGCCAGATGCATTATGAATTCGCTCAATTCGTTTACGAAGATGTCAGGTTTGCTCCCTAGTGTTAACAAAAGCACAGTCTTCTTCTCTAATGTGCCTTCGTTTGTTAAAACGGCTATTTTAAACATTATGCCTTTCGCGGAGGGTTCTTTGCCAGTTAGATATTTGGGTGTGCCTCTCATATCTACTCGATTACTCTATAAAGATTGTGATGTGTTGGTGGAGAAGTTTGAAAAGCGTATTATGCACTGGCAAAATAAATTACTTTCTTTTGCGGGCAGGTTGCAACTCATAATATCAGTCTTGTCCTCTTTGCATGTGTACTGGTCTTCTGTGTTTATTCTGCCATCTCGGGTAATCCTTAAGTTAGAAGCGCTGTTGAGGAACTTTTTATGGTCCCAAGATAGTGCTTTTCAGAAGGGTCGGGCTAAAGTTTCTTGGAATTCGGTGTGTGTTCCTAAATATGAAGGAGGTTTAGGTATACGTCGAATTGGTGATGTTAATAAAGCTCTTATGTCTTCTCATATCTGGAGTATTCTTTCTAGGCGTAACTCGTTATGGGTAGAGTGGATTCATTCTTACAGGTTGAAGGGTAAAAGTTTCTGGGCTTGTAATGTTCCCTCTAATTGTTGCTGGTCGTGGAGGAAGATTCTTCAAACTCGACAGGATGTGAGGAATTTTGTTTGGTCCGAGGTGGGTAACGGCGCGAAAACTTCAGCTTGGTTTGATTCGTGGAGTCATTTAGGGCCGCTGAATCAGATTATTTCTCCTAGAGCTATTGCAAATGCAGGTTTCAATATGGATTTTAAATTTTCTGATATTTATTCTAATTGTACTTGGAGATGGCCAGATGCGTGGAGAGACACTTTTCCTGTTCTTATCCAACTTGATCAGCTGACATTTGATTCGAACAAGGAAGATAAACTTTTGTGGCGTTCAGGTGATCAGTTTCGTGAGTTCTCTTCGGCTGGGGTTTGGGATTCTATCAGGCACCGTCAATTGGATGTTGAGTGGTGTCCTATTGTTTGGTTCTCGCAGTGCATTCCGCGACATGCGTTTTTAATGTGGTTAATCATGAGGCGTAAGCTGCTTACCCAGGATAAGATTCTGAAGTGGGATTTTTCGCGTCGTAAGAATATGAATATGATGTGCTGTCTGCTATGTTATGCTGATCATGATTCTCATAATCATTTGTTCTTTGAATGCAAATTCTCTACTCGAGTTTGGCAGGGTGTTAGACATAAAGTGGGAATGGATTCAGTCCAAGCGAAGTGGGTGGATATCGTTGACTGGCTTTTAGTGCGGTCCAAGTCCAAATCTGTAGTCAACTACGTTGCTAGATTATTAGTAGCGGCCAGTGCTTATTTGATTTGGCAGGAACGGAATGCGAGAATGTTCAAGAACCAATTGAGACCTCCTGAAACTATAAGTGCTCTTATTATCCAACAGGTTCGATACAAATTAATGGGTGCGAAGCTAAAAGATTGTGCGAATGTGCGAAGGCTGTTAGGCGATTGGGAGATTGTTAGCTCTGAGCTCACGAATGGTGATGGCTGATTGAGTCGTTTTAGTCTATTTTGTTTCTAGAAGTGTGTGTCTAGTTGTGTTGCTTCTTGTTGGTTGTTTTCTTGTTTTTCTTGTTTACTTTCATGGGGCATGTCCTGTGATTGAACTAGTGTAGGCTTTCTACACTACTTGTTTTCTTTGGTTGTGAATATATAGAATCACCGGGGTAACCCTTTACCCAAAAAAAAAACGGTTGTGATCAACTCCACCACATCTACATATACAATGAATCTTCTCAGATCTCCAATCTTCTCAGATCTCTTAACCCTCATTTCATTTCACCTAATCACCTTTCTACCAAAACTCTCATTTCATTTCACCTAATCACCTTTCTCAAGTCTCCAATCTTCTCAGATCTCTTAACCTAATGGAGACCATCAAGGCAGTCAAAGCACGATAAATCTTCGATAGCAGAGGCAATCCTACCGTTGAGGTCCGTTTTTTGTCCTAGATCTTTCAACTTATTGTGTGGTTTTGCTGTTTGTAATCGTTTTTGTTGCTAAAATCAGTTGTTACGTTCAATCGGCGACTTTTGTTTGTTGTACGATGCGAGATTTAGCTTTGTTGAGCGGTTTGTTTCGGTTAGTTGTTTCGGTTTTTGTTGCTAAAACCACTTTCCTTAACGGAGACTTAGACGAAGATGTTTACATGAAACAACCCGAAGGCTTTAAACCTAAAGCTCAAGAGCATCTAGTCTGTAAGTTGAAGAAATCCATTTACGGGTTAAAAAAAGCATCACGTCAATGGTACCTTAAGTTTGATGAAGTCATGAAGAAACAAGGTTTTGTAAAGAATCAAGTGGATCAATGCACATACCTCAAGATGAGTGTGAGCAACTTTACTATACTTGTCCTTTACGTAGATGATATTCTATTGGCAAGTAATAGTTTAGACATGTTGCATGAGTCGAAGCGCTTACTCTCGCATAACTTCGACATGAAGGATCTCGGAGATGCTTCTTACATCATTAGCATCGAAATTCATCGAGATAGACAGAACGAGATCTTAGGATTGTCTCAAAAGGCCTACATAGATCGTGTCCTTACACGTTACAACATGCAACAATGCAAACCCTCTGTCACTCCAGTAGTTAAGGGAGATGTTTTCGGTTCATTCCAATGTCAGACAACAGAAGTTGAAAAGGAGCAAATGAGCCAGATACCTTACGCATCAGTAGTTGGGAGCCTGATGTATGCTTAAGGCTGTACTCGCCCAGATATCGCTTATATTGTTGGAATGCTAGGCCGTTACCAGACTAATACTGGCCTAGATCACTGGAAATCAGCTAAGAAAGTACTTAGATATCTGCAAGGGATGAAAGACTATAAACTGACTTATAGAAAAAGTGATCATTTAGAAGTGGTAGGCGGACCCAACTTATGGAAGAGTCATAAACAACAGTTAACCACAACTTCCATAATGATGGCAGAATATATTGTTGTTTATAACACAACCTGTCATAGAATGTTGCTTAATATCTGATCACTGGACTCAAAATCGTTAAATCCATTTCTAGACCATTGAAGCTTTACTGTGATAACTCAGCTGCCGTTAGTTTCTCGAACAGTAACAGTTCGACTGGAGCTGGTTTATATCTCGATACAAAGTATTTGTTCGTACATGAATGAGTTGAGGAAAATAGTTTTTGTATTGAGTAAATTAGTACTAAAAATATGCTTGCGGATCCGATGACTAAAGGTCTCCCACCTAAATTTTTCGAAGAACATGTTTCGAATATGGGATTTACTAAAGACCTTATTTAATAGCATATTGTATTAACTTATGTTTTAATTAATAAAATTTCCTCAATTTTGATTTTGTATGTCTCTAACATATGTTCCGCTGGTATAATGACATACAGACAAATATAAATACAAATCAAACATTAAAGGGCTTATGTGCATAATTTGATCATAACTGTTAGGTTTTAAATTGAGGCTGTAGTGTGACTAATGGGGGTCCTAAGTCGAATGATGATTCAACGGCTGTATTTCTCTGCTACAGTTCTTGGTTTAAAGCTAAAATGGGTATTAACTCCTGATCAGGCTTATCTAACACTCATGATAAATGATTACTCAGCTAAGTGGGAGAATGCAAGATTAAATATATTATTATTGTAATATTTAATCTTGTAGCCATATAATCATTTATATTATATATATCGAAATATATTAAACTTATTATATAATTAGTTGGTAATTGTTGATGAACCATATTACCCTTATTTACTAATTAGGTTTCCTCTTAGGTGTATATATAAGGAGATAACTAGAGATGTAAAAGTTTGACTCTAATAATAAGATCATAATTTTGCCTCCCCTACATCTCTCTCTCCATCCGAATCTGCCCTTTGATTCGGTCTCACCATCATCATCATACACCCTAAGGAGGAACCAGATCAAGCTGACAATCATGTCAAACTCAATGGCTGCTTCTTTGACTGGATTTCCCTGCTAGCCAGTCTGTTGTTACAGGTATTTCATTTATGTTTTCCATCATGTTAAACAGAACTGATCAACAAACACGCCACACTACGTGGCACTACACATAACAAGACACAACTAAGGTGGATTCAGGAACTGTTTGCAAAAGGTTCCTTTTAATTTATTTTCACTATTTCTTAGTATTTTTTTCCAAATCATACAAACTTTTCACTATTTTTTCTAAATCGAGAGGGTTCTTGAAAACCTCTAAAACACCCCTGGATCCGCTATGCGAGTAACTGTCTATATCTATTATCATTTTCCATATTCGAAACATAAACCATGAGCTAATGAAGTCAAGAAAAAAAGAATTAGAGGGTTGGGAACTATGGGCATAATGGCATATCTGAATATCAGCCAATCAATCCAGACACGACCCGACCTTTTGCTTGTATGGAAGGTCAAAAACAATTCGCTTTTGGGACCAAACTACAAATCTTGTGTGGCCCAAACATCCACATTTTCAAACACCACCAAAGTACAAGGACCATTAATGTAAGTCACCCGCACACCAGATCGACCACCGGTCATACAGTTTTCAAATCCCGCAGATCCAACGGTTGGGATCAACTCCACCACATCTACATATACACTGAATCTACATCTACCAAAACCCTCATTTCCTCACCTAATCACCTTTCTCAAATCTCCAATCTTATCAGATCTTAACCTAATGGCGACCATCAAGGCAGTCAAAGCACGACAAATCTTCGATAGCAGAGGCAATCCTACCGTTGAGGTCCTTCTTTTGTCCTAGATGTTTCAACTTATTGTCTGGTTTTGCTGTTTGTAATCATTTTTGTTGCTAAAATGAGTTGTTACATTCAATCGGCGACTTTCGTTTGTTGTACGATGCGAGTTTTAGCTTTGTTGATCGGTTTGTTTCAGTTATTTGATGATTTCGGGATCGTTGTTGTATACTGACTTTTGCGATTGATTTTAACGTGTTTTTGGATCTGTTATTGACTTAAGATTTGCTTTATGTTAACCTAAATTCTACTTATTGGATGTCAAAAGTTGGTGGAATAAAGTTTGGGCGGTAATTTCTATGTAAATATGTGATTTAGTATACGATTGATTTTAACATGTATTTGAATCAATCATTGATTTGAGTTTTTGTTGATTGCTAAATTGATGCCTAAGTGAAGTTAAGATCTGGCTTATATGAACTTAAATGGTAGTTTGTATGTCAATTGTTGCTGAAATAAAGTTAGGGCAGTAATTTGGATGTATCCTTGATTTGATGTTTTGTTGATATAAACGATGGATTTGCTTTGTATTAACCTAAATGTTACCTACAGTGTGTTAGTTGTTGATGGAATACAGTTTGGGTGATAATTTCAATGTGATACCATAGATTGGATCTATCGTTGATTCGAGTTTTGTTGATTGCTAAACGCTAGTCTTTGTATGTCAATGATTGCTGGATTAAGGTTTGGATGGTAATTTCTGTGTGTAGGTTGATATTACTCTTTCTGATGGCACATTGGCCCGAGCTGTCGTCCCTAGTGGTGCATCCACCGGTGGGCTCTAAACTTTGAATCAGCCGGAATGTATTTGTCCTAGCTAAATCCATCTGTCACTCTTTCATCATCTTGATTAACTAGATAAGCTTTCTTCTTTCCATCTTCAATCGAATTAGCACTGGATGATGACGGTTGTTGAGCTACCTGATGATAAATCGCTTTTCGATGATAATCATTGTTCCCAAAAGGATTCTGAACTCCTGCTTCTCGATTGGTACATTCCCTCTTGAAATGTCATTTTTCCCTGCATCGAAAACAAGTAACTTTAGATTTATCAAAACCTAAAGTAGAAACATTAGCATCACGGAAGTCATCTCTTCCTGTAATCTGCTTAAATTTCTCAGCTCTCCTCAACACACTTGCTAAACACCATTTAATGTCCATTAGCTCCAATTCCTCAGCATCAATCTGATCGTAATCCTCTTTTGTTAACATAGGGTTTCCGATCCTCCCCGCAACCAAACCCTCATATGATCCTAACGAAGTGGCTACTAATGCCATATGACCTTTAGCAACTTCTTCAGAGAAATTTTGGCCGTTCTGAAGATGCAACGCAATGTTGCATTGTAACACATGACCATTACTGTTGTTTGAGCTTTGGAACTGATGATTTGAAGTTGAAACATTCGGATTAACACTTGGATATGAAGAAAATCCACTGTTGTTGTTTGAGCTTTGATTGAGTGATCCGGATGAGTTCTCTGCCTTGAAAGCGGTTTGTATCTTCGGATTTGTTTCAACATTCTGAACATTCCCTTTGTAATACATCTTGATGTCTTGTTGACCACTTAGATTGTTCATTCTAGCAATCTTATGTTGTTCAAGATATTGTCCTTCAAGTTTTTCAATGAACTGAGCAATTGTCAAACCATCATACTCTCCGGTATTCTTCAAGATCATAAGATATGTACCCCATTCTTTTTGAGGTAAAGCATCGGCTAATTTTTCAACCCATTCCTCACGATCCTTTTTTATATCCAACCGGGTCATTGAGCGCACTAAATGACAGTATCTCTCAATAAGAGCCTTTGTAGTTTCACCCAGCAAACTTGAGAACAAATCAAATTCCTTCTTTAATAGAGACTTCTTACTCTTTATCATTTATGTACTTCCTTCGAATTTTGTACGAAGTGCTATCTAAATCGAATATGCACTATTATCATGTTGAAGTAATATGAAAATATCTTCTTTCACAACCTGTTGAAGTAAACTGATTATCATTTTTCTGCTTTGTACATGTCTCCCTCTTTGTCCATAAATTCAGAAATAGTCTTTACAACTCCCATGTTATTTCGAGGACGAACGTACTCTTTCTCAATACATTCCCAAGATCTTAGATGATTTGCTTGAACCCAGTTTTCAAAACGCTCTTGCCAACTGTAATACTCTTCAATGCACATCAATTTTGGAGGTTTTTGCAACGTTCCTGTTTCATTTTCCATGTTCACGCTCTGAGCAACGGTAACAGGAGAACCCGGGCAGTAGCAAACACATTGTAGAATTCGTTTTCCATGATTCGGTAAAAGATTTCACAAACTCAGCCTTTCAAACGAACTGATGATGTTTAAACGAACTGGGATTGGTACGAACTGAAGACCTACAAACGAACTGGAATCTCACACGACCTGGCTATATTTCAAGCGAACTGGAAACAATTTTACCACTCCGTGCGAACTGGTAAATATCTCAAACGAACTGAACTAGGTAATTTCCAATTCGTGCGAATTGGATGATTTCCAAGCGAACTGGTTCAACTTTCAAGCGAACTGATCCTATTTCACGCGATCTGGAGTTCAATCCGTACGACCTGGGTCAAATTGTATCAATTCGTGCGAATTGAACAGACTTTCACACGATCTGGATAGCAGCTCGTGCGAATTGATGCTGATGTCACACAATTCGGACGGTTTTTGATAAACTGATCAAGTTTTAGGTCGATTTTAGGTCTGATTCTTTCAAGGGTTTGTTAAAATAGTGTTTCGCACGTTTTATGTGAAAATCAATCCATTTTATCCGTAAAATTTTGGTTAATTTTGAAAAATGTGAAGAAGAATGAGTAGAAATCAGAAATTTTGATGAAATCAAGCTGAATTGGTAAGAACTCTTCCTCCTGAGCTGTGATACCACTTGTAGGATCGTTGTGAGACCCAAACGAGTCGTTTAGAAGAGTTTTCGATTAATACGAAAGGCAGAAACAGACGTATTGATGTTGAATCAGCTTGATACGCACTTAGAATCACTTATAATGTCGATTTGATTGATATAACAACGTTTTATAGGCTTGGCGACACTTTGGCAGAGCTTCGCTACCGGAATCCAAAGTTACAAATGAAATGATCAAGTCCACTATATATAGGCATTCCACTTCGCTTGAAACTGCCATGACCAGTTCGTGCGAACTGGCCACTTCGCACAAACTGGTCAGTTCGTGTGAAGATGTTGTTTCAGCTCAGTTTCCTGCTTTTCTCGTACTACGTGACTTGTTCTATCATTCTAAATACAAGACTCGATACACGACGAAGTCGACAGACATATGCACCAACAAAATCGCATGGAAGAAGGCGAGAGTCTACGAAATCGTAGCAAGTGTGTAATATTTTATGCACATTTAAGTGTTTAATCTTTTTTTTTTGTATTTAATTTAATACTCTCAGTATCCATATTAACATATTCTAAAATCTGAGTGTTAATAAAAATATCAACACTTGTTTCTTCATAATCGAATTAAATAAGTATAACTACAGTTAAAAAAATAAGTCACAAACCTAACATGCAACTCTCCCATTAAAAAAGGTAGCACATGCAACTTTCAACGATGTTGGAACAATGATGTTGCAACAACGATGTGAAACGTTAATGTGTGATTGGAAGCTTCGTTGGAACGATGATGTGTAAATAGAATTAGTAAATGTTCGAACAATGATCTGTAATCGGAGATTAACTGGCTAAATCATGGGAGCTCTGCATTTGAGAGAGAGAGATTGCTCGTGGATATGAGTGAGATAGATGAATTGAAATTTGAATGTGGAGCCAGAATCATGTATGTTATATATGTATATGGTTTGAATTTTGAGTTTTGAATCTGGAACCAGAATTTTGAATCTGGACAGATGTTTTAATGGCAGAAGTTTGATTTTTGTATAGATGAATATGGACAGAAGTTTAAAAAATGTATTTTAAAATGATTTTATATATTAAAATTTATGATACAATAATAACACAAGAAATATTTGGTTGGATACCATCTATGGCTGACACATCATGTTTTGTTATGTTAGAGACATTTGCATAGATTTTCCATATCGAAAAACATAAACCATGAGCTAATGAAGACGAGAAAAAAGAAATAAGAGGTTGGGAACTATGGGCGTAATGGCATATCCGAATATCAGCCAACCAATCCAGACACGACCCGACCTTTTGCTTGTACGAAAAGTCAAAAACAATTCGCTTTTGGGACCAAACTACAAATCTTGTGTGGCCCAAACATCCACATTTTCCAACACCACCAAACTACAAGGACCATTAATGTAACTCACCCGCACACCAGATCGACCACCGGTCATACGGTTTTCAAATCCCGCAGATCCAACGGTTGTGATCAACTCCACCACATCTACATATACACTGAATCTACATCTACCAAAACCCTCATTTCCTCACCTAATCACCTTTCTCAAATCTCCAATCCTCTCAGATCTTAACCTAATGGCGACCATCAAGGCAGTCAAAGCACGACAAATCTTCGATAGCAGAGGCAATCCTACCGTTGAGGTCCGTTCTTTTGTCCTAGATCTTTCAACTTATTGTGTTGTTTTGCTGTTTGTAATCGTTTTTGTTGCTTAAATCAGTTGTTACGTTCAATCGGCCACTTTCGTTTGTTGTACGATGCGAGTTTTAGCTTTGTGATCGCTGTTGTAGAATATAGATACTGACTTTTGCGATTGATTTTAACATCTGTTATTGATTGAAGTTTTTGTTGATTGCGAGTAACTTAAGTTAAGATTTGCTTTATGTTAACCTAAATTCTACTTATTGGATGTCAAAAGTTGGTGTAATGAAGTTTGGGCGGTAATTTCTATGTAAATATGTGATTTTTAGTATACGATTGATTTTAACATGTATTTGAATCTATCATTGATTTGAGTTTTTGTTGATTGCTAAATTCATGCCCAAATGAAGTTAAGATCTGACTTATATGAACTTAAATGATAGTTTGTATGTCAATTGTTGCTAAATTGATGCCTAAGTGAAGTTAAGATCTGACTTAACGTGTACTTGGATGTATCCTTGATTTGATGTTTTGTTGATTTAAACGATGGATTTGCTTTGTATTAACCTAAATGCTACCTACAGTCTGTCAGTTGTTGATGGAGTACAGTTTGGGTGATAATTTCTATGTGATACCATTGATTGGATCTATCGTTGCTTCGAGTTTTGTTGATTGCTAAACGCTGGTCTTTGTATGTCAATGATTGCTGGATTAAGGCTTGTATGGTAATTTCTGTGTGTAGGTTGATATTACTCTTTCTGATGGTACATTGGCCCGAGCTGCCGTCCCTAGTGGTGCATCCACCGGTAAGATCTGTTGTACTGGCGATACTCATTTGTATATATTCTATTTGACTTGCTGTTTCAGATTCGTTTTTTTTCCTACATTGTTAACATTGTTGATGGAGATTTTGGTATTTTTCGATATTGTTATATGATTTGCTTACGGTTTTTGTCTTGTAGGTATTTACGAGGCTCTTGAATTGAGAGATGGAGGGTCAGACTACCTTGGAAAAGGTGTCTCCAAGGTGTGTTATTTGTTTTGGTTGATAGTTGATACTCTTTGTTTGTTTATGAGATCAAAGTTGCTGATATAATATTACTTTTTTTTTTTAATAGGCTGTTGCAAATGTCAACACAATTATTGGTCCCGCTCTTGTTGGCAAGGTTTGTTCATGAACCTGAACTCCATTCTTGATATTGATAGAGATCCAAAGGGGCTTTTGAGCTCAAGCTTGGCATTTATGCAGATTTTCAAGCTTGAGCTCAGCTTAGACTCAGCTTGTTTATTTAATTATTTATATATATATTTATAACTATTACATATATAGAAAAAGTTTATCGTACAATATGCCTTAACGTACGCTGCGTACGCGATGGCAAATATCACGTTGTGTTTGTAAAAAAGTGAAAATCACATGTGAGTAATAAAATGAAAACCGCATGTTATGGAATAAAAGTCGAAATCGCATGTGATTAATAAAATGCAAATCGCATGTTGGTAAATAAAAGGAAATCGCATGTGAAAAAAACAAATGGAAGTCTCATGTTATAAACCCAATTTTGCATGTTGATTCTGAATCGCGTACATCGCGTACGTTAAGGGATTTTGTACGATAACCGCCCTCTACATATATGTATATATATATATATATTTGTATTTATAATGTTATTTTAAAATAATGTATATTGTTCAGTTATTTTTATTATAGTTTTTATATATAGCAATGATTATTATAGATAAATTCTATATATTAGGTAGGTTTGTTTAGGCTTGTGAGCCTACTCGAGCTTAACAAGTGAAGTGCGAGCTCTGGCTTGTAAATTAAACAAGCTTAGTTGCAGGCCCGGGCTTTTAGCAACACGATCTCGAGTAGCTCACTTGCAGCTTGGCTCATTTTCACTCGTAGCAGTATCTTATTCTTGTGTGATGCAGACGATCTTAATGAATTTTGTTTTACAGGACCCAACCGATCAGACTGGTATCGATAATTTCATGGTTCAACAACTTGACGGAACTCAAAATGAATGGGGTTGGTGCAAGCAAAAGGTATAGATACTAATCTTTTTGTTTGGTTATTTGATAATCTTTGATGTAATTGATACTTATTTGCCGAACCATTATGTTGTTTAGCTTGGTGCAAACGCCATCTTGGCAGTTTCTCTTGCCGTTTGCAAGGCTGGTGCCAGTGTCCTCAAAACCCCCCTCTACAAGGTAATTTTGATCCTAGTCTATTTTATCTTTGCATGTGGGAATTACTATTTTATTTTTCCGACTCATAGGACTCGTTGGGTGCTACTGTTTCTTTTGTTTGACTGAAAAACTTGTGTTTGCAGCACATTGCCAACTTGGCTGGTAACAAGAACTTGGTTTTGCCAGTACCTGCTTTCAACGTCATCAATGGTGGATCACATGCAGGAAACAAGCTTGCCATGCAGGTATATCTCTTGATTACACGTCCATCATACTCTAATCTGAAGTTATCTGAACCAAACGATTCTCACAAGCTTACTTTTTTAGGAATTTATGATTCTCCCCATTGGTGCCTCCAGCTTCAAGGAAGCCATGAAGATGGGTGTTGAAGTATATCACAACTTGAAGGTGAATTTCTAACTCTTTGGCTAATTATGCTGCCTGTTGATGTCTGGAGCACTAATCATTCGATGTGATTTCAGTCTGTGATTAAGAAGAAATACGGTCAGGATGCAACAAATGTTGGTGATGAAGGTGGCTTTGCTCCCAATATCCAGGTAAAGCATGAGTTCATTTTTAGACCCATTTTGACTTTTTGATGTTTTTCTAACACGTTGTCTTTTTCAACTTCAGGAAAACAAGGAGGGTCTTGAGTTACTTAAGACAGCTATTGCTAAAGCTGGATACACAGACAAGGTACTTGTTAGAAGTTGATCCTATAGATGTCATGCATGCTTGTTGTTTTTATATCCTTTCAACTTTAACTTTTTATAGCATAACAACATTTTTTTTTTAATTTTTTATTCTCATAGGTTGTCATTGGAATGGATGTTGCTGCATCTGAATTTTATGCGGAGAAAGACAAGACCTATGATCTGAACTTCAAGGAAGAGGTAAAAGTTGCTCGCCATGTGTTCTTACTCAACCTATGAAAAGAAGCATGGGCATGTTAGATGGATTTCCCTGATCTATTATCATAATCTCATATACGTCTATGTTATGCAGAACAACGATGGCAAACAAAAGATTTCAGGAGAACAACTTAAAGATCTTTACAAGTCGTTTGTGAGTGAGTACCCTATTGTGTCGATTGAGGACCCATTTGACCAAGATGACTGGGAGCACTACGGCAAGATGACCGCTGAATGTGGCGAACAAGTACAAATTGTGGGAGATGATCTTTTGGTCACCAACCCCACGGTTAGATTCACCCTTTTAATTTATTTTTCTTTTAACGATCTCTGTTTGACATTGACTTTTTACCTCTTATTATTCAGTTTTACCCTGCTTTGACCTTGAATACTTGTATTTACAGAGAGTCAAGAAGGCAATTGATGAGAAGACTTGCAATGCTCTTCTTCTAAAGGTATATAGTCATAATTATTCTGGAATTGATTGTTCATGTAAACATATGCTTATATCATTTGTCTGGTGACTGTCGTAGGTCAACCAAATTGGGTCTGTGACCGAGAGTATCGAAGCTGTGAGGATGTCCAAACGTGCTGGTTGGGGTGTGATGGCCAGTCACCGCAGGTATGAAAATCAGTTTCATAAATTATGTATTTCTGATCACTTTTTAGAACACGACGAAGGTAAATTTACCATGGTTTTTGTCATGTTGCAGTGGAGAAACAGAGGACACCTTCATTGCTGATCTTTCCGTGGGTTTGGCAACGGTAATTATATGCTTTGAAAAAAAATATATACAAGTAGCGCGATCCATGGGTTTGGTAACAAGTCGAAACAAATCGAGTCGGGTTGACCTGGAACAGTTTTATCTATAGAGGTGACATTCTGTTTTGTACACTGTCATACTGATTATATTACACAATGGAATCTACCAGGGTCAAATCAAAACTGGAGCTCCATGCAGGTCTGAGCGTCTTGCAAAGTACAACCAGGTAAGCTTCTTTTTATAATCATTTTTAACATATTAATGGTATAAAAAAATAAAAGAATAAAAATGGTTATTTTATTATTTCAAACAAATATGATTAAGTTGAGAAGTAAAATCAAACTATTGTTTCTGGAATCAGCTCTTGAGAATTGAAGAGGAGCTTGGATCAGAAGCGGTTTACGCTGGAGCAAACTTCCGCAAGCCTGTGGAACCCTACTAGATGTTACACATCGAGATGGTTAAGAGTCAAGGATGAGTGTCCATGTCAAGTTTTTCTTTAATAAGGCTACTCAGGGTTTCATTTTGAGGTTTTTGACTTCAAATTTTTGCAGTTTGGTTTTTGACGTTTGAACATCCTATATTTCTTTGGTTTATCTCTGCCGTTGGCTATGTTTACTGATTTGCTTCTGAATGGTAAATGTGTTGATGTCGACTATAGTATTCCCAATGCTAAATAAAGAATGAAGCACAAAAAGTTTACTAGTGTATGTTTGGCAAAAAGTAGCTGGTGGCTGGAAGCTGGTAGCTGTAGTTGATAGCTAAAAATGTATAAAATGACCAAAGTGGACATAACTAAAAATTTAAAAAGTTTTTTCATTAAAAAGTTTATTGTCTTTAAAGGTTAAAAAGTCATTTTTTTCCTAAAAGCTTGTAGCTACTTCTAAACGCTACTAGTTGGAGCGTTCAACCAAAAGCTTCAAGCTTCAAGCCCCTTCAACCAAATAAGGCTTTTTATTGAATATGAGTTTTTTCTTAAAAGTTTAAAGCTAGAAGCTTCTAAAAGCTCCATCCCAAACATACTCAAAATGTATGTTTAGGAGTATGATTAGTGGATAACTGGGTGTGTGAGTTAATGAGTATGATTAGTGGATAAGTGGGTGTGTGAGTTAAAATGGAATTATGATTATGCAGAATAGGAAATATAAATATTTGTGACTATTTTGCAATGAGTTAAAAATGGAATTATGGGTTTTATGCACAAGATACTTATCTTGCAAGAAAGACGTATTTTGTTAAGAAAGCTGTTCAAATCTTGCAAGAAAAAAATGGTTACTTTCAAATCAAATCATTAAAACAAAAAAAAAACGTTGAAAGCTTTTATACCATTCAACGTACCACTCCTGCAATGTTGTGTGGTTCAGGTGGCATTGCCTGTGGCTGACGTGGCGTTGCTTGACCACTAGAAACACCGCCTAGGCATTGTTTCCAATGAAACGTATCCTGCTTTGGTTGTAGCACTGCAAAAGGTGATTTGAATGGTTTTGTTTTTAAATAAACATAACCATTTAATTCATCTTTTGTGGTGCTACACCCCAAAGAAGAAGACATTGTTTCCACGGTCACGCAAGTAGAAAGAAGATTATAACAAATAAAATGTTGAGAAGGACGAGAGGAGAGAGAAGGACCAAGGTTATTGGAAGAGGAAGGGTGGTCAGAGAACGCAACTTCCGCTCACTACCTTCTACGTAATTAATCTACTGGACGGTGTATCTAGGTCTTTACTTTGGAAGGCTTTTCAATCACATGGTACAAGAATTCTATCTTGTACATGATCTCTTATCCTAGTTATACTTGTGGGTAGAGGTCATAAATCGGTTAGGAATTGTAAACCAGTTCGGTTTGATCAACAAAAAGCCAAAACAATTTTTGGTTCCAAATCAGTTTGATTTTGACCAGCTTATTGAGCGGTTTAGATTGGTTTTTAGAGGGATACAAATGGATCATGAACCTTTAGGTTGTGCCGCTTCCAAACCAATTTAATGTATTCCAGGTTCAAACTTGTTTTTGTCCTAATTGGTTCGTTGGTTTCGGTTTTCGAACCTGTTAGATATGCATCTCTACTTTACTTATATAGTAAATTCTTTGAGTACCTGAGTTTTGGTGGTTTTAACTACTCGAGTCCAAAATCATATTATCCGAGCACCTGTTTTTTCAATCTATAACTATTTGAATCCAAACTTGTAATGCCGTTGACCAAGTCTGTTAACTTTTTATGTGAAAAAATAAAATGCTCCTAAAATACCCCCTACGGTCATCATCCGTGCAAACAAAAAACAGATCCATCACATCCTAAATTACATCAAAAAAGCACATCAACATGACAAGCCTAAACTAGATCAAATCATCAACACTGCAAGCCTAAAGATGCATATAAGGTTGCAATTCACTCAATTAACTTCACTAATATTACGGCGTCTGGGGCACACCCGCCTGATAACTCTGTAATGGGCTTCCGGTGAAAAAGTGATTCGGTGGTGGTTTCGTGCTTCACAACGACGACATTTTGGCTATAGTAGTGCTGCATTAAGGTATCCGATTGAAGTAAAAAATTGATTTTAAAATTGAAAATATGGATTTTTGGTGGGTGGTTGTGGTGGTGGCAGCAGGGGGCTGAGGATGGTGCTGGTGGTGCGGTAGTGGTGGTGCTGTGGTGGTGGTGGTGCATTGGTAGTGGTTGAGTGATGGTGAAGGTAATGAAGATGAAAGAGGGTAAAGAGAGAAAGATGTTGCAGGTACCTTTTGCATTAAAGGGTTACACCTAGGTGTAAAATAACAGAAGTACCCTTGTACTTGACAGACTTTGTTAACAAAAACTTAGATTCAAATAGTTACAGACTAAAAAATTAGATGCTCAGATAATTAAAAATTATTATCTTTGAACTCAAATAGTTAAAATCACAAAACTCAAGGACATAAAAAGAACTTTACTCTTATTTAGGAGGGAAGGGACACCGTCACACTATCATACCCAATCACAATTTGAGATCTCATTCCCTCCAATTCCATCACAACATCACTAAAACACTTGCAACACCCATCACACTATCACATTCTATCACTAAACTTTTAAAAAAATATAAAATAAAAACAACATATTTTAAATACATAAACTTAAATAAGAAAGTTCAATTAAAATAAAAAAACAACCTACAAGAAAAATAGAACAAATCAAATTTAAAAACTAAAATAAAATTAAATTAAATCTACTCTTCGTATAGTGAGCATCCCTGGAAGGTGCCGTCTGGCTTTATGTGCGGCGTGCAAACATGTTTTGTCACGTCTAGTCAGTCTTCATAGAAACTTTGTAAAGTATGACTTAATAATCGCATTGTAAAAAGTAAATAAATAAAAAAAAAATCAAGAGATTCACCTAAAGTCCTACCATACATAGCTAAATATTTATCATATTCGTAAGAAATGTTACCGATTGCAAGTTGACGAACTGCGGATATGCATTTTTGTAGCCACCGTGAAACTCTTTTTCCCCTACCGTCGTCACCTTCTTGAAACCATTCAAATTGAGTTTTGATATCTCCCACAATCTTTAATAATAGCTCTTTTGATAAACAAAATGTTGCTCTAAACGTCTTAGCATTGTAATTTGGGTTTTCGACAAAGTAATCCTTCATTAGAACTTTATTAGCCACTTCTTGACCACGCGGCACAATTTTTTGTTCTTTAATCGTCCCGAATCTTTAAGTTCCTCAGCTGCTTCGGCAACCATTGCAAAAAAAAAAAAAAAAAAAAAATCAAGAGTAGAATCGGAAGAGTCGGACCAACTAGATAAGTTAGGTGGAAATGAACTTGAACCCTATTTGTATTTTTTTTAAGTTTTAGAGTGCTGGTAAGAAAATTTGCTTTTAAAAAATAGTAAAATGTTAGATTATTTAAAAAGGGGAAAAACCTTTTTTTTTTTAAAGAGTAACGACAATATTATCGTTCGGAAACAACTTCGAACAACGACAACATTATCGTTTGGAAACAGCTCCGAACAACAATCACAAACGTGACCAACGTCACACCCATCGCAATCATTACCGTGATCACACACTTACGACGATGTGATCACGGTGGATCACGGTGACCTATAAGATGAACCCTTTTACACTATATCTTACCCAACCCGACCCGGTTTGCCAGCTATACGTGGTCCCAAAACCAAAAACCACATGTATCACTCCCACTGCAAGTTGCCAAAAAGCCAGAGAAAGAACGAAGAAACAAACACCATCTCTCCTCCACCACCGGTGGCAGCATGACCTAATAGTACTACCATGGGAGCCTCCTTGTCCACTCTCACCGAGCGGACCCCAAACGGTCCAGGACTCGGTGACATACCAGGGAGTTGTGTGGCAAACGTATTTTTGCACCTTACACCACCCGAGATATGTAATTTAGCTCGCCTCAATCGCGCCTTTCGCGAAGCGGCCTCTTCGGACGCCGTCTGGGAGTCCAAGCTCCCGCGGAACTACCAGGATCTGCTGGAGTTGTTGCCGCCCGAGAGGTACCGGAATCTTTGTAAGAAAGATGTCTTTGCTCTGCTTTCCACCCCGCTCCCCTTTGATGATGGCAATAAGGTAATTAATTGTTTGTTTCTTTGACTTTTGCTATGTTTGTTTGTTTGGTTTTGTTGATTGAGTTTTAGGGTTTTGGATTAAATTAGGGTTTCAGATTGTTTGTTTTGGATGTAATTAAGTTTAGGAGTGATGGAGATCATTAGGTTATCTTGTTAGTTACTATAGTTCTTGTAATAAAAGCTGATGGCTTTTCGTTATTAGGAAAATACTAGAAAGCTATTTATAGATAGTCATAGTTTTTAAACTTGTTACCTTTGAAACATTGATATTGATATATAAGATATTCTCATCATCTCTAGTTAGATTTGTTCAAATGCGTAAACGCATTGCTCCCTCAAAGGTCATATTTGTACAGATTTTGGTCAACTGCATAAGGCGCCACATCAGCACGCACCGTGGAAGTGCATCGCGCGATGCGATCTTATCACTGCATGATATGAATGATTGAACTTTATAATGTTCATGTCAGGATTAATGAATGAATGATTGAAGATAGTGAATGAGTGATCATGAGCCAAGCCTCTTAATTACTGCAGTTCGATAACTAATCCACTTTTGATAATTGATTAAGGATACATACATGCTACTTAGAGTAGTATACTTAGTGCAGTGTAAAGTTGTGTACTGTATAGACTCTTTACTTTTGAGAACAAACACTCTATCGTTTCCTTTATTCTTTTGCAGTGTGTTTTTACGTGGAATTGACTGCTTGATTATATAGTAGCAAGATAGGATGATGTTGGTGATGTGGGATTTTATGAAGACAGTTCTATATAGATAAATAATGAATCAAGTAGAGTTGAAAAAGTGTTACAATTTGTGTGCCCTTTAATCTAGAAAATGCATGACATTCCAGCTTGGTAGTTCATAGAAGGAATAGTCACTTATGGTTATATGATTTAGAGTAAATTACTTTTTGAGTCTCTGTGTTTTAGTGGTTTTAACCACTTGAGTCCAAAATCAAAAAGTTTGAAGCCTTGAGTCCCTAGCCATTTATTTTATAACGTTTTGAGTCCAATTTTGTTCATTTTATAACGGTGAGTCCAATTTTGTTAAAAAAATGGACTCAAAAGGTTAAAATTCAGACTCAAAAGGACTCACATGGTTATAAAAAAAGTGTCTAGGGACTCAGGCCGTTAAACATTTTGATTTTGGACTCAAATGGTTAAAACCACTAAAACACAAGGACTCAAAAAGTAACTTATTCTATGATTTATATCGATTTGCTTATCATTAGTACATTGTTGGATTTTTGAATAAGACATGATGCAACTGGAGTCATTGGCTTAGTTTTCTATCGATATTTTTCTTTTTGCGGGGGAGTGGTAACTAACTAACTAACTAACTAACTAATTAACTGGCTAGCTAACTAGCTATTTCCATTTTAGCAGCTTTAGATTGCATGTCAAGTGTTGGGTAATTTGTATTTGCAAATATGTAATGGTGCAGGAAGTATGGTTGGATAAGGTTACCGGAAGAGTTTGCTTGTCGATCTCCACTAAGGCAATGTCGATAACTGGAATAGAAGATCGCAGATACTGGAATTGGGTTCATACTGAAGAATCTAGGTAGGTTTTTTATACCCCTATGCTTTTGTAATTTAATTATTTTTTTAATTTTGCAAGCTATGACAGTATGACATGATAGTCTTGATAAGCTACAACACATAAATGTAATATCGGTAAATTTAGGAGCTGACATGTCATGTTAAGACCCAATGGAACACATCAAGGAACTAATAAAAATGAGCAAAAATAGACGTGCCACGAAAAGGATGCTGTTTGGCTTTTAGCTATGCCTGTATATATTGCGCTACAAAGTTTGTTGATACGACCCCAAAGCTGGTCAAAGTAGTTATTGGAAAAGGGGGGGGGGGTAGTGGGTAAATGAATTGCTAAAGTTTAGGGCCAGTTATACTTATTATCTCTATTAATGCTTATATATATCTTATATTTTAGTCAGAGTTGGAGAGTCGATGTATTATTATGAAGTTAGGGTTTTGTACCTTTGTTCCTGGAGATTAACCCATCTCGAATTGGGTCTTCTATCTTGTAGTATTTCAGTTTACAACAATAAAATCTATCAGTTAGGTTTGTTTAATTTTGGGTAGCTATCATGATCTATGTTGTCAAAAGCGCAAAAAGCGCGTGCCTAGGCGCTCGGGCGCAGCGAGGCGCACCTATAGTGTCTGGTGGTAGCCTAGGCGAAAAAATGTTTTTTTTTAATAAACGGTGCTGAGGCGCAAAAAGGCGCGCGACTAGGCGCAAAAACGGTGCTGAGGCGCAGCGCATAAGCAGGAAAAAAAACGTAACCGAGTGCGTGCAAAAACTGCCTCACGCGGGCCCGGGTTTTCGGAGCTGCATTCGTGTCCGCAGGACATGCGGGCACGCACTAGTTCAACCAAATTCCAGCTCAGAAACTCATTCCCCCCCCCCCCCCCCACACACACACACACACACACACACCAAAAAAAAACTTCATTCTATCAAGTTTGAATTACTTATTATCTCTATTAATGTTTATATATATCTTATATTTTAGTCAAAGTTGGAGAGTCGATATATTATTATGAAATTTGTTCCTGGAGATTAATCCATCTCGAATTGGGTCTTCTATCTTGTAGTATTTCAGTTTACAGAAATAAAATCTATCAGTTAGGTTTGTTTAATTTTGGGTAGCTACTATGCAGTTAATAGCGGCGAACTGGATCAGATATTAGTCAAAATTTGACCAAATTGGTTAAGTGAAACGAATTGTTACCTTAATTCGAACAAAAATCAGTTGTTGCTCCATGATTTTGAACCATTGTAGAGATAACTGGGTACTATGCCTGATGAAGAAGAGAAGGGGAGCGGAAAACGGCGTATGATGAAAGTGGGGATGATTAGGGTTATTTAAGTTTGGGTATTTTAACATATAACCCCCCTCCATCTTCATTAGTTTATATATAGTCCTCATACTTGTGAATTTATATATAAAAATATAAAATTAATGGTATATGTATATAATATATATAAAAATACATAAATTATGCATGGTATAAAAATTACCGCTATATCACCGCTATAACTTATATATCATATAGCGGACCTTGACCGCTATTTGATTTTGGATCGCTTTAACTGCTTAAGGTAGCTATCATGATGGATGTTGCAGTTGTTTGTTACATACCTACATGTTGTACATAGTGCTAGAACTTAAGTTCAAAATGGAACTATAGAAGTCGGGTATAATGAAATCCACTATGCTGACTGTTGAGGACAAAATCAGTATGACTATCGTTGTCCTTTAGTGGGCTAGTTTTCTGATGCAGGCCCAAGTGTAGAGGATCGGGCCATGACATTTCTGGAGGCCCACGATTGAGCTTCCAAGGGTGATTTACGAAAACGAGCATAACTTTGGCTACGGGTCTCCGTTTTAGGTGTTTGACCAGTCAAATCGAAGCTTGAAATGAGGAGCACGCCGTGGCAAGGACCCAGAGGGGCCTTGTCCAAGTTTCGCCCCAGAAAACACATTCTAATGGGAGTTTTGGACACTTTTTATGTTTTTTCGGTGTTTTATGCATTTTGTTTTTGGGCTTGTGTTTGGCCCATGGCCTTTCTGTGGCCCATTTCGAATTTTAGTCTCTATTTATGTATTGCTCTTGTAATTCCAATGGTCAGAAATCCATTTCGAGTTTAATCACTTTTCACTTCAAATTCTCTGCCCTTTGGGTTGAATTTTGGGGGTTTGGGGAAGATTATCACGGGTATTCGTAGAATCAAGGTGATTTGTTCTTCGTTATCATAACACACGCTACATCATTTTCTTCTATAGCATATCCCCAACTTAGGGCCTCATGTAGCGCACAAGAAATCCTCCATGAATATCCTTCTGTTTGCGTTTGGGATGGATGCTCATACAGAAGATGTTTGATGAAAAAGCATACACCCGCTCAAGCCCCTGTCCCCTGCTTCTGGTAGCATAAGGCACACTTCTTTTTTTTTTTTTTTTTTTTTTTCAAAAAGCACACCTGTGGTGCAATTTCTTGGCCAAAAATTGACCCTGAGGTGTGAGCCTCATGTAATTTCCATTTTTTTGTGCAGCAGGTTGCTGTACAGTATGCTTTTCAGGTTGTACATGTATGTAAACTTCATAGTAAAACATATATAAAGCTTCCTTGTCTCTAAATAATGGATAAATGTTGCTAGAAACCTATAGGAAATTATAAAAGTTATATAATTATTTGCACCTCGTGTATGAAAATCGGTGCGGTTTTGCACTTGGCGCTTTGTGCCTCGGTTTTACATCTTATCGCTTTTGTGCGCTTTTCGCTTTTTTTTTTTTTTAAAACCACACATACACCAAAAGTAAACCCAAAGCACCATGTTTAGTTGCCTGATGATTTGGTGGTTTTCAAATAATAACGGAAAAAACTGCCAAACTGAACGTCAAGCCTACAGCCACTACTGTGAGCTACACTTATTGTGATCAAACAAAACTTTGCATAAAAAATGACGTTTAATGTTAAACACATGTACACGTACACATGCTATTATACATGCAAACATACATGCTTTGTTTACTGATTTACAAACATAATAAAATGTGGATCAAATGTTTCTAACACTCCAAAATTTATAAAAGTATAGATATATTATATTACAAAATACAAGCTATTTTCAGTGTGTTGTGATCTTGTAGGTTTTGATTTTATGTTACTTAAGAGGTACAAGTTTTCTCGTTAAACTGCTTTAGTTTTAATTGAAACTTAAAACCCTAAACTTGTTAAACAAATAGGTTATATACCGTGTTCTAAAAGTGTAGTAAGTGATTGTCATCTCATAATTTTAGTGGTGGTGGTGCATAGTTGTTAATAGCGAACAACGGACTATAGTGACAAGCTACCTATATGCTACGTAGCAATAGCAATGAAATAGTGCACGCTATTTTATGTTTAGCGATACGCTAGAAGATAATTTTAGAAATATTTTATGTGTGTTTTATCAGTATTTTATCAAAATATGCTGTTTTCATATGTATATTAAAAAAATAAAACGGAAATTTTGCTATTTTATAGGCATATATTATTGCTATTTGTATTAAAACAAAAAAAAAACCTAGAATCCCGCTATTTTCACACTATGGAGGCCTTGGTTTTAAATTGCGTGATGCGCTCCGATGCATTTAGTCCAAATGTCTGCATTTAGTCCAAATATCTGATGCGTGATGCGTGATGCGTGATGCGCGATGCGTGATGTGCGATGCGAGCGCATCACGTATGTGATGCGTTCTTTATAAAAAAAATAGTTAAAAATTATTTATACATAAAAACTTATAAAAACATACTTAAAGTAAAACAACTGACGTAATTAGAAGATAAGAGTTGTGTTTTTTGGTTCAAATCAAGCATACTAAGATGTTAATTATGGAAAAAACCAAACACAGTTCATAAAATCTGGAAAAAAAGCATAAGAAACAATGTTGCGTGCATCAGAGCGCATTATGCGATGAGCGCATTATGCGAAATGTGCGCAATATTCTCGCATCACGTAAACGCATCGCATCAGCTGTTGCGATGCGCTCTCATTAGTGCATCGGGCGCATCACGCATTATGCGCGCATTTTAAAACCAAGATGGAGGCGCCAAAATTAGATTGCGACATGTAATCGCATCGCCACACTAAACGCTATAGCAAGTGCCAAGTGCTATGCTTGCTGTTAACAACACTGAGGTGGCGAAATAAGCGAGTTACGAAACGGCTCAAAATGATTTTTTTTTTTAAATGTGGGTCAAAATGCACTGGGTACATCTATGATTCTATCAACTTTTTTTATTCAAAATTTTTTTTTTTATAAATAGTTAATATTGAATATGATTAACAAAAACATTACTTCAAAACTATGTTGTCAAAGACGCAAGGCGGGAGCCTAGGCGCAAGGTGCAAAAAAAGCGAGGGCTTTATTAAGATAGGTGCCTATAGAGGAAAAAAAAATTAAAAGATATATTATGCTTTGAAAATTAACACAATTCCACATAAAATAAAGAAACTATTATAAAAGCCATTTAATTTTTAAAAAAGATGAGTATGGTCCGGTGGTGGCTGATTAGACTAAAAGGACAAGGAAACACATCTTTATCCAATGGTTAAAAGGTTGACTTTTCAAGTCAGTTGAAACCATAGTTATCAAAAGCGTGCGCTTTTGGCGCCTAGGCGTTTTTTCTGGGCGATTCCCAGTAATTGCGCTTTTGCTTCCAAGCTAATTATAGCGTAGCCTAAATCCTATTGATATTTAATATTTTTCTTTATTAAGTCGTAATATCCCCTTTTTCTGCAGTATTTATAGGGATTTTACTAACAAATGATATCACTAAAGATCAAAATCTCGTTTAGTAATATTCAGTTTGTATTAATTCGTAAATTCCACTTTTTCTGCAGTATTTATAGGGCTCTACTGCAGTATTTTTTTGCTTACTCTTTTATTACTTTAATGAACTATTTGTTTTCGAATATTAACATGTTGGTTTTGAGTATTTTGTTATCTAAGACTTTTTAAATGCGAGTA
The DNA here is from genome assembly GCF_002127325.2 of Helianthus annuus. NCBI lineage: Eukaryota > Viridiplantae > Streptophyta > Magnoliopsida > Asterales > Asteraceae > Helianthus > Helianthus annuus. The sequence continues at coordinate 118,307,390 of NC_035438.2, read as the reverse complement.
TGAACATTTTTGTTTTGGTTTTGAGTACTTTATTGCTTTAATGAGCTTTTTTTTTATTTAAGTGCGCTTTTTTTTTCTCAGGCCCACGCTTTTTTTGCGCCTATCACCTTGGCCCTAAGCGGAGCCTAAGCGCCTTGAGTGCGCTTCGCGCCTTTGATAACTATGGTTGAAACAATGGTTTACAGCTGTGAAAAAGCTTTAAAAATAGCATGAGCGCCTAACAGAATTAAGCCCACGTTTTTCTCTCGCTGCGCCTGGTTCCGGGCTCGCATGAGCACCGTCTTTACAAAAAAAAAGCCCAGATTTGCGCCTAAGCTACCACCAGGCGCTATAGCCTCGCCTCGCTGCGCTTGAGCGCCTAGGCGCGCGCCCAGCGCACTTTTGACAACATAGCTTCAAAATAATACCTAGGTTTTTTTAGATAAAAAGGTTGAAGAGGTTAAAAAATGTGTAATAACACTTAGGATGACTATCAATCCATTTGACATGTTACAACTTACATGTTTTTGTTAACTTCTAAATTAACAATTAGCAATAACTAACATGTTTTATTTAAAGTGAGGAGAACATATTGATTTCGCTAGTGTTTGCAGGTTCAACGTTGTGGCTTATTTGCAGCAAATATGGTGGTTTGAGGTGGACGGTAGTGTAAGGTTCAATCTTCCAGCCGATATATACACATTATCATTTAGAATACACTTGGGAAGATTCTCCAAAAGGTTGGGACGCCGCGTTTGCTATTACGACCACACTCATGGCTGGGAAATAAAACCCGTAAGGTTTGAAATGTCAACATCAGATGGTCAAGAGTCATCTACAGAATATTTTTTAGACGATTGTGCTGAAGACGAAGCGAATGGATGCCATAAACGGGGTTCCTGGATAGAATACAAAGTCGGGGAGTTTATTGTAAACGCGTCCGATCCCCCCACCGAAGTCAGATTCTCAATGAAGCAAATAGACTGCACGCACTCGAAAGGTGGAATATGCGTAGATGCTGTATCAATAATCCCGAGCGCGCTTAAAGGGGGTACAAGGAGAAGGTTGTTGAACTAGTTTGAGGTATGTGTCACGCACTGTTGCGCAACCTTTTCCGTATTCCCTATATATATTAGTTAAGAAATATAATGCAGCCTATACTGTAATGGAGGATGTTGTCTTGATCAATTTTTTTGCAGTTAGGTATGTGACCTCAGTGTTCATTAATAATTGAGTAAACTGCCAAAATGGTCCTCGAGGTTTGGTCACTTTTGCCACTTTAGTCCAAAACTCAAAACCTTTTGAAACTGGGTCCATGTGGTTTCAGTTTTGTTGCCATTTTCATCAAAAATCAAAATCTGGTCAGATTTTTCAGTTCACATCCAGTCTTTTTGTTTTTTTTTTCCTCCCTTTTAATGAAGGGCAAAATGGTCCATTAACGTTTTATTATAACAAATTAAAAAAATCTGACCATTTTGCCCTTCATTGAAAGGGTGGAAAAAGACAAAAAACTTGGATGTCAACCGAAAAATCTGACCAGATTTTGCTTTTGGATGAAAATGGCTAAACAAATTTGAAACCACAGGGACCCAGATTCAAAAGGTTTGAGTTTTGGACTAAAGTAGCAAAAGTGACCAAAACTAAGGGACTATTTTGGCAGTTTACTCTTGATAATTTTACAGATGTGTTTATGATCCAATTTTTTAAGTTTATATAAAGTGATTAATGTGTGAAATATGATTACAACAATGATATTATCTGTTTCTGATTGTAATGATTATGGATGATTTATTCATTAAATTTCTCTGTATCTTCATCTATTGGTTTAAAAGAAACAAGGTTGGCTTTTGCATTTTGCTTTTGGTTTTGGTTTTATGATATTTACATTCGTAACCTCATTCTAGAATGGCCAGCAGTGGCGGATCTAAGACCTTTTTTCACTGGGTTTCTTTTGGTAAATTCTCACTATTTTTTTCCAAATCATACGAGGTTCTCACTAATTTTTTCCGTTTTTTTCTAAACCGAATGTGTTACTGGGAACCCACAAAAGTGGCCTAGATCCGCCTCTGATGGCCAGCAGGCCAAATACTCTTGTGTGTAGTGTAATTGAACCCTTTAAATGGCATTGTGAAGAATCTTGTTGAAGAAGCAAGTGTATGATTTTCAAGCTTCCTTTTGGCATCTCCACCCAATTTCGTCTCTAAATTGGCATAGGAGTCAAAGGCGGCGCTCGTGTGGGCGCCCGGTTGCAGCCATCAAGGTGCTTCGGTGAGCTAAAACTGGTTTAAAACATGCAAAATGGCTATGAACCAGCCTAAAACATGTATAATTGGTCTGTTTGTATTGTACGCCTTGCATAAAAAAAGTCCTCATTTTTTAAGCGCCTTGCACCAAGGCCCGAGGTTCACCCTTTGGGCCTTACGTGTTCCTAGCGCCTTTGATTGATTACCTATTGGATGCCAAACGGTGTCTGGATGATGGATCTTGAGAGGATGGGTAGCGATGAAAACTCCAGAACACCCAATGTAACTGCAAATTTTGAAGGGATTGATAGCCAAATGAGGACTGAAAACATGAACATTATCTTGAAGATCCTTTTTGGGAAGCAAAGTTTCTCTTTGCATTTTGTAACTCAGGCGCATAAGTCAATAAGCGGGTCGGGTAAAATCTTACAACATGTAAATTCTGGGTATGGGTCATAACGAGTCGGGTAGCGTCGACCCAAAACACTTCATTCTATCAAGTTTGAATATATTTTAGGATTTTTCCCGTTGGGTGAGTTTTTGCTTTGTGTAATTCATCTTTGACCATTTTTTAGTATTATTCATTTAACCTTAATGCAACTTTTTAAAAATTTACACGTTTAAGCCATTACATAGTAAACATATATAGAATAGACGACTGGCTACAAGTAAATGGGTTAAAATTGCAACTAGTACAAAAGAGTAACTTGACAAGTTGTAGTTTTTATAACTTGATATGGCTTTCTATTTCCTGAAAACACATTTAACTTTCAGGACAATTAGCACTTAGGAGTGTCATAGGGATTGATTTGTTTAATCCGAACATGGCTACATTTTTGTTAGTGTAAAATATATCAACAATAACCTGCACGTACTTGTAATCGTGTAACCCTAACATGACCTGTTTAATCAACTTATCTAAATGTGTCAAACAAGTTTCACAGGTTGGTTGGTAGTAAGGGTATTTGGGGAGTAGCTCGGGTAGTGTATTCGGGTCAAGGGCGTACCCACCCCAAGCCGTGAGTGGGCGGGCGTACCTCTTGAAAAAATAATTTTTAGTGTTATTTTTCGCCGGAAATTTCGACCGCACCCCTTGGAAATTTTCACACGCACCCTTTGAAAATTTTCAACCACCCCACTTAGAAAAAAAACATTATGAACTTAGACCACCCGTAGTGGTTGCCCTTTAGGGCGTTTTTTGTCAATCACGCCCAATATCGCCCACATACCACTACGTATGGGCGTGTTTGGGGAGTTTTTGGTTATGGCATTTTTTAAATCACGCCTAATGGGGGGTTTTGTTGTCCAATCACATTTCAGCTTCTATTATTTGGCCAATAAGATTTTTTAAATGTTTTTTTTATTTTATTTTATTACAAACATAATACCCTACAATCTCCACATCCCCACTATACCCATTTTAGAAAACGCCACATAATGCTTCATTGCTGACTGGGCTGCCACATGGCACAAAACGCCCAATGATCAATATTGCCCACTACGCATGGTCTTATAAAAAAAATTAAACACTGATTATTCCATATATAAATAAGCAAACTTTTTGTGCATAACAACTTGTAACATGTGCTTTGTGAGTTTTTCAAAAAAAAAAAAAAAAACTTCCTTTTTTAATTTTAATCCAAATGTTTTTAACTTTTACAATGTTAACTCTACATAATTTGTTTTTTTAACTTTAACCCAAACTTTTCATTATTTTTAACCTAAAAGTTTTTACCTTTTGCAATTTTAACCCTACATAATTTGTTTTTTTAACTTTAACCCAAAACTTTTCATTATTTGCAATTTAACTTCACAACTTTTGTCATTTATACTTTTCATCTTTGGCAAATTTTTCGTTTTACGTATAGTTCTTAATTTTTCGAGTTAATACGACGCAACGTACAAGTGTGGTTCAACTTTTTTATGTTTTGTTTCAAATTTTGCAAGTTAATACGACGCAACGTACATGTGTGGTTCAACGTTTTTACCTCTATTTTTCCATGTTTGACAGGTCGCAACACGCAAACCCTAGGTCGAGTCAGTGTTGGTGGTCGATAACGGTTGTGTGACATTAGTACTATTTGACACTGTTTTACGCCCCGTCGCAACGCGGTGTGTGCTTTGGGGTTTTTCCAAAGAAAAAATCGTTATGCATCTGGTTGTCGTAACCTTGGCTTTGGGGGTTTCCAAAAAAAATTGATTTTTTTACTTTTCACCTAAAAGTATTTCATAAATTACTTTTAACCTGAAACTATTTGTTTTTTTTACTTTTAACCCAAAACTTTTTATCCTTTGCAATCTATCCTCACAAAATTTTTTACTTTCAACTTTGGTCCTTTACAGTTTTCATTTTCCACAAATTTTTCGCTTTATGCTTGGTTCTAAATTTTGTGCCTTAACACATCGCAACGTGCGTCTTTTGTTTAACTTTTTTACGTTTCGTTCTAAATTTTGCGAGTTAACATGACGCAACATGCGTGTGTGGGTGAATGTTTTTACATCGTCTATTTTTCCTGTTTGACAGGTTTAACATAACGTGCGAGTCCTAGATCGACTTAGTCATAACTAAAGAAACCCCGCCGCATTGCGGCGGGTCTCAATTCTAGTTATTATTTAATATATAGGTATATAACATAATTAATATAACTATTCTTTAACCACTTATTATGTTATTCACTTAATTACTTAACCCAATCAAAGCTCAATCTACAATCTATTTTTATTAACCCAAGCCCAAACTCAACCCAAAGAAATTTGAACTAAATAAAATAACAAAAACCCATCCACTCATTCCAATTCTAAATCCCGCAAAAAAAAAAAACCCTCCCACCGACTTGGCAACACTGCTCACAACCGGACGACTTTTTTTGCCGGAAAAAAACAAAATTCCGGCAAGACCGACCCGTATTACGCCAGAATTCCGATATAGAACTAGTATGGTTTCTCTATTGATTTTTTTTTGTTTTATGTGATGATTAGGAGAACATATAGACGTATAAGGGTTTGATCTTTTTTTGTTTTTTTGTGTTTTTTTGTTGTTGTAGGGTTGTAGTTAAATGATTTTGTTGTTTTATTTATAGATTTGTTTATTTAAATGATTAATTACAAGTAATCAACATATAGACACTGGCTACAAGTAAATAGGTTAAAATTGCAACTAGTACAAAAGAGTAACTTGACAAGTTATAGTTTTTATAACTTGATATGGCTTTCTATTTCCTGAAAACACATATAACTTTCAGGACAATTAGCACTTAGGAGTGTCAACAGGGATTGATTTGTTTAATCCGAACATGGCTACATTTTTGTTCGTGTAAAATATATCAACAATAACCCGCACGTACTTGTAATCGTGTAATCCTAACATGATCTGTTTAATTAACTTATCTAAATGTGTCAAACAAGTTTCACAGGTTGGTTGGTAGTAAGGGTATTCGGGGAGCAGCTCGGGTAGTGTATTCGGGTCAAGGGTGTACCCACCCCAAGCCGTGAGTGGGCGGGCGTACCTCTTGAAAAAATAATTTTTAGTGTTATTTTTCGCCGGAAATTTCGACCGCACCCCTTGGAAATTTTCACACGCACCCCTTGAAAAATTTCAACCACCCCACTTAGAAAAAAAATATTATGAACTTATAAAAAATTAACACTGATTATTATTTAATATATAAGTATATAACACAATTAATATAATTATTTTTAACCACTTATTATGTTATTCACTTAATTACTTAACCCATTCAAAGCCCAATCTACAATCTACTTTTATTAACTCAAGCCCAAACTCAACCCAAAGAAATTTGAACTAAATAAAATAACCCAAACCCATCCACCTATTCCAATTCCAAATCCCGCAAAAAAAAAAAAAAAAAAAACTCCCACCGACTTGGCATCACTGCTAACGACCGGGCGACTTTTTTTGCTGGAAAAAAACAAAATTCTGGTAAGACCGACCCATATTACGCCAGAATTCCGATATAGAACTAGTATGGTTTCTCTCTTGATTTTTGTTTTTGTTTTATGTGATGATTAGGAGAACATATAGACGTATAAGGGTTTGATCTTTTTATGTTTTTTGATGCTTTTTTTTGTTGTTGTAGACTTGTAGTTAAATGATTTTGTTGTTTTATTTATAGGTTTGTTTGTCTAAATGATTAGTTATAAGTAATCAAGATTCAATACTGGGGCTTGAATGTTTGAAAATAAAATTAGAAATTATGGACTATAATTGAACATGATTGTTTATTTTGTTTAAGTGTTTAGTGTTGTTTTATAAACTTATGGAGCGATTTATATGTGATAGGAACCATGAGTAAGAATATAATGAACATATGGAGTGTTTAGTATCTCTAGATAATGTTTTGGATATGTTTCAAAAAATGAAAACCTGTAGGGCACAATTTTAAATATGTTTGTAATGACGTTTGATGTGTTTTTGATGATTATATAAATTTTAGTTTGATATTCTTTTGTCTTACATGACCCGACCCGCTATGAACTGATTTTTTTTAATATAGCTAGGGCCTAAAATCTTTAAAAATATTCCACACCCTCAGCAAAAAAATTCTTAGATCCACCACTAATTCAGGTACGTCGGCTTCCAACCCTTCGACTTTAATATTCGGTTTGTGATTTTGGTGGCTACTACCTGATGCATATGACAAGTGAGGTGGAAATGGGTAAAGTGCTTTGGGTATTTTTTTTTGTTTAATAAAATTAGGTAAAAGTAAGATGTAACAATTTAGTTGGTTCTTTCAAATCGGGTACTTTAAGGTGTTCCCTGGTATCCAAATCAAGATGTAAACGCATTAATCGGGTTGTTATCATTGCATTTTCTAAAGTTGTTGGCCATTATTCTTAAGAGGTGGTGAGGGCAAATATCCCCCCAATTTGTGGCGCAATGGTAGAAGATTTGGGTTTTCTAATGGAGACTCAAGTTTAATTCACTTGTGTCATATTGGGGTGGATATTGGGCAATAATGGTGACAAACCCACCGAGGGGGGTTCGATCCTGAGCCGCACCCCGGTTTTCATCCGGCTGTTACTTCAGCGAGGCATCTTGTGTGGAGGCAGTACGGTTTCTGAGGGAACGCTGTAACCAAATTTGACCAACTCAGCGTAGGCCCGGTTAAGACAACGTATTCTGACCAGATCTTAGCTAGGACCGCCGTTTAAACGGTGTGACATTGAGTCACTAAAAAAATAACCGTTCAAAATAAAAAAAGGTGGTAGGGGGCGGATGTAGTAAATAAATGGTGGGTTTGGGTCATTAATGAATGTAGAGTCCTATGGGTACAAGTGTACAACACAAAATAATAACTGAATCTGAAGTGTGGGGATGATGTGTTTAAATATAGTACTATTGTCTCCTAACAATATAGCTACGTTCCTTGTGTAATTACCATTTCCATCATCTCTCATGTACAAGATTACATTACAATATTTTAAATTATAGTATATTCTTTATGATCGATCCAACAAAAGGCAGTACCATTTTAATGTGGTTGATGGATGAAAGCTGATGTTTGGACCAGATCTTAGGGATGAAAACTGTGTTAAACAACATCAATCCTAATCTAAACATACTTAAAATCATGTAAAGATAACACAACTCATGTAAGAGGTAACCCATATATATAGATGAGTAAAACGGGTCAGGGGTTGTATATGGATAATTAAAATGTTGTAAATGATTCGTATACGAGTTGGCAGACTGATACATATGTCAACAGTTATGATCTGACGACTTAGTTGGGACTTGGGGTTGGTACTCAACTTCTTCACTGTATTTGCAATAAAGCCTTTTGCAAAGAGCCATCCATCCATCTTTGGAATTCTATCATCAATAAGTTGAGATATGTACAATTAATGAATGCATCGACGAACATGCATGTCAGGTTTTGGCACCATTGGATCCTCATGGTATTAACTTCTTGTTCGATAAGATAATGTTGTACGTGGGAACATATTTGTAAGGGATCTAAGTCATGGATTAAATGATCCGAGTATCAAGTCTCATTCACGTGTGCCACATTGCAAGCCAATAATCTACTTGGTTATTAAGATCAAAGGACGAGCGGTGTTGCAATGTGGTAGCCGCAACTCAAGCGACCAATGTCGTACTTGTGCTACAAAAATATTGTCCTAACCGTAAGAAGTTTAGGTTATACTTCTATCTCAAATAAAAAATAAATAAGCAAAGATTTTCAAATAAAGAAACAATAATCCGTGTGAGTTCAGGATCGGGCGGGTTTAGACAGAAGTTTGGATAGAATAAAGCTAATTCGTTAGAAGTCTCGTAAGAATAGTCATAAATAGAAAGCTTCCATTAATACCGAAAGATCATATATCGTTGACCGGCTGGAGAGAGCATCAATAATCTCTCCAGCCAAACTCCCAAAACTTAACAACTAACGAACACACAACACTATATATACATGTGAGATTGGGACGGGCGAGTACTTTCGTGCGGATGTGCTTGTCCATGCGGATGTAGTTACATCCGCACGAATGTGTTACATTCTTACGAAATTACATCCATACGAACCTCTCTCGTCCTCTCCAAAGTCATGTGTTCGTATCTCAACTATACAATATTCAACACACGCTCTATTTCGTCTATTCGCACAATGGCGGACATATGCACCAAAAATTATAACTTTTGATGTAATTTATTTGGTTAAATAATCAACTATATCATATATTTCAAAATAGTCAGAGCAAATATTTGAAGTTAACATACATCAAGACTTAATTTACTATTATGCATGTTGAAATATTATCTTGGGCCTCTCATGCATATGGGTGTTCATGGGCTCCTGGTTTATGCTAATGGGCTCCTGGTTATGATGAATGGGTTCAATCTCTTAGTATGTGTTATGTGTCATTTGTTATTATTGTTGGTCTATAATGCATTCATGTTGAAAGTCTGAGGGGCTAATGTGAACATTCGCAATGACTGCGATCATCATAGAGAATTCTTGTGGACATGGATGTAACTTGTGAAGATCCTCATATAAAAGGGCTAATGACTGAGAATTCAGTTATTCACCACTCTCTCTCATTATTCACTTGTTCTCTCTCTGTAGTTAGTTAGGGTTTTGTTATTGTTGTTGATCTGTTGAATATTGTTACAACCATCTCTCATCTGTATTCTTGAAGGGATTGGTCTTCTGGTATTGATGATCATTAAGATATTATCTGTATTTTGTATTGCTTGATGATCTTACAATTTGTAAGATCTGTTGGTACTGGGGGTAAATCTTATGGGTTGGTTTAATAAGATTTTATCACTTGTTTTGTTGCTATTTCTTTGTGTTTGTTCTATTGATTTTCATACCATTGTTCACAACATGGTATCAGAGCTACATGGCTCTTGTTTTTTATCGATCTCTGATTCCGCTGTGATATTATATCTTATTGTGTTTCTTTGTTGTTTGTGGTTAGGCTTTCTGTTCTTGGAAACCATTGTTGGAGACTTGTGGTTCAGATCTGCTTAGATCTGTGTATTTGAAGGCGTGTATCCCGGATTTGAAGACAAACCCTAAGTCAGGGTTTGGTGTTCTTGGATTTGTTTGCTCAGATCTGCGTTAGTCTCTGTAATCCTAGAAGATTACAGGGCCAACTAACCAATCCGATTAGCTTGGAGTTATACGTTTTTGTGAGATGTTTCTGTCTTTAATCTTTTAATTTCTTGTTACATTTGCATTGTGTCTAGGCATTGCTATTACCGGGGTAGTCGGACCGGCCTTGATCGAGTCTCTGTGCTAGTTATTGCATTGTTTGTTGTTATTTTGGTGTTTTATTGTTGGTCTATTTTAGATTTTTGGCTCCTGTGTTAAGGCTTGTCCAGGAACCATTGAGTGATGATCTTGGAATCTGGTCCCTGACACAGTTTCACCTTAGGGTTTTTTGGTGAATCTGATTTGTGTGGTTATCATTGTGTAAATTGTTGTTTCTTTCATTGATTGTTTGTTGTTAATATGGGTGATACTACTGGTACTTCTGCTACTCTCATTAGTAGACTTGATATAGGAAACCTTCTATACTTATATCCTAGTGATTCAAGTTCTTTGACCTTAGTTAGTATAAAGCTTAAGGGTACTGAGAATTATGTTGTTTGCTCTAGTGCAATGAAGCTTACACTAGAAGCCAAAAACAAGTATGATTTCATAGATGCTAAATGTGAAAAACCAGATGATGATGATGATGATGATGTGTTGGCTGCTCAATGGGATAGATGTAAAACTGTTTTAAATCTGATTTCAAACCAATGTCATATGATAAATATAAATATTTTAACTTATATTAAATATTTTTGGTGTTTGGTTGGTCATACATGACTTCCGACGCCCAAAAACGCTATCGAAACGGTAAAATACACATATTTCAACGTACACGAAAACGGGATGTTCAAGAGTGAACTTTGTGTGATATAGATTGATATGTGAATATAATAATGTGTTATGTGATTTGCTAAGTGATTTCATGATTATATGAACTGATGATATGTTTAGACGTTTGCGTGGTAGAAACGGTAAACTAGATTAGAAAATGCACTATGTGTGAAAATTTGTGATATACATGAGATACATGTTTAAAATGACTTGATGAGTTATTTGATATATATTAAGTATTTAAACATGATATATATGTGTGAAATAACGTGATACGTGAATTATGATATATATATATATATATATATATATATATATATATATATATATATATATATATATATATATATATATATATATATATAAATATATATATAGGGGAAAGATAAATCGAAAACCCATGTGAGTTGAAAAAACCCAAATAAACCCTATGTAACATTTTTATTTTTTTCTAAAAAAATAGGGAATATAATATAAATGTACACGGACCTATTTATGAAAAAAAATGAAAAAAACTTTACTTGTTTTTTTTTTTTTTAAAAATGTTGAAAATTTGTATGTTTCATATTTTTGGACATATATATTATATAACCTGAAATTTGTAACATTTTTTTGAAAAAACTACTCGGTGTTTTTTTGTGTTTCTTTTTTAAAAATGTTCAAATACATGTATATTACATTTCCTATTTTTTTAGAAACGTTTCTTGAGGTTACATGAGTTTTTTACAAAGGTTTTCTGAGTTTTCTCAACTCAAGTGGGTTTTCGATTTATCCTTGCCCTATATATATATATATACATACATATAGGGAGATGATCATAAGAAAACTACATCTAAATGAGAAAACTAACTAAAAAAACCTAAAAAAAAGCCAAAAACATACCAATTTCTTTTTACAATTTTTTATAAAAAATCGCTACTTTTTATATATAAAAAAATTTTCAAAAAAAAAAAAATTTTTTTTTTGTACTGCACATGTGCACTATATCCGTAATAGTGCACATGTGCAATACAACAATTTTTTATTTTTATTTTTTGAAATTTTTTTTCCATGTATAAAAACTAGCGATTTTTTTTATAAAAAATGTAAAAAAAATTTTTTGGTATGTTTTTTAGTTAGTTTTTTGGTTTTCTTATTTAAACTAGTTATCTCATAATCCATCCCCTATATATATATAGGGGATAGATCATGAGATAACTAGTTTAAATGAGAAAACAAAAAAACTAACTAAAAAAGCCTAAAAAAACATACCGATTTTTTTACAATTTAAAAAAAAAATCGCTATTTTTTATGTATGAAAAAAAATTTTCAAATTTTTTTATGTATTGCACATGTACACCAATACGGAAAGCCTAAACCACTTAACCCACCCCCACCGACACCCCCCAAAAACCTAAACCCCCCACCCCACCCCCAAAAATCTAAATTCACCCTCCCACCAAAAGCCTAACCCCCACCCCCCAAAAACCTAACCCCCACCCCTTCCCGAAAACGTAAAACTAAACCCTAAAAATAAACCCGAAAAAAACCTAACCCCCCAACCCCAAAAACCTAAACCCCCCTCCCCCATACCCAAAAACCTAATCCTAATTCTAAACCTCCAAAAAACCTAACCCTAAAACCTAAACTAAACTTAAAAGCTAATTTTAAGCATGTAATGCACATGTGTAGTACACATATAATGCACATGTACAAAACAAGTTTTTTTAAATATAAAATATAGCGATTTTTTTATAAAAAATTTGTAAAAAAATTATGGTATGTTTTTTTAGGTTTTTTAGTTAGTTTTCTAGTTTTCTCATTTATATGTAGTTTTTCATGATCCTCTCCCTATATATATATATATATATATATATATATATATATATATACCAAATATGTCAATACTTATGCATGTATATTACGAAGTGTAAAACCCGTTCAAGATCTTTCAATGATATCAATCTTACCTTGTGAAGGTGCGGAAAACAATCACAAGTAGATTCAAGAACAAACAATAATAAAGAACAATGATATGAATCAAAAACAAACCAAAGATCTTTGCATTCAAAGTTAAACTAAGACTGATACAAGGATCTTCACAAATCAGTTCCCTTGATCACCTTTGAGTCGCAACCTTCTAGCATCAACAACCTCAACCATAAGGTTGAGGTTTGTTTAAATACAAAACACCTAGACTAAACCCTAGGCCCATTACGACATACTATTCACTAACCCAAACCATACAATTCGACCCATTACATGTAAACTAATAAAAGACACAAACAACCCTTAAACTATGTAAACCTACATGTATAAACCTTCAGGTTCCAACAATCTCCCCCTAGGTTTATGCATGCAGGTTCTTGATGCTTCAACTATCACCATCACCACCCAAACGATCCTTCAGTCCACCAAATCCTTTCTTACTAATATAAAGAACGGAAGCAACAGCTGCAGTCCATCCTTTAGCAACTTCCTCGTATTTTTCAGTAGCTCTAATCTGATTCTGAGCTAACACCTGCAGATCTTCATGATCAACATTCAACAAGTCAACTTGATCCACCAAGCGAAAATTCACATTATCATCACACACAATCACTGCCTGCCCTAATCGTTCATCATATGCCCAGAAATGCAATGTCTTCAGAGCACCCTTTGGAATCTTCCTCACCAACGGAATCACCTTCTCTTTATCTGTAGCAGGCCAGCGAACTGCTTTCATTCGCTTGTTAGTATATGGATCTCGAACACCTTTGAGTAGCTTTACAAGGGATTCAGCAGTATGCATAGAAGGAAATCCACGAGCAACCTCCCTTTTTAACCTCTCGCAGAACAAATGACCACGACCACCAGGCTTGTCATCCACATACGGTGCATTCACCAAGTTTGTTAAATCAATCTTTGTAAATGTCTGAAATTGAGCTGGCCTTCTGTACCATTCAACAGGACCAACCTTTCGCTTGATCCACCATCTTTTACGATCATGATCAAATCCCCAGCTAACAACTCCAGATCTGTTTCCAACTGTGTCATAAAGGGTTTCACCAACATCCATCAAGTGATGTGTTGCCTGAGCATCATCATCATCAGGATTAAGATTTTTGTTCTTCAGTATCACAAACTCCCTTTTCTTCTTAATTCTCTCAGCCTTTTCCTTCTCTGCAGCAGGATCAACAACCCTTTCAAAATATTTCTCCATTGCAGAACTACGCTCAGCATCATCTTTATCAAAGGCTTCTTTTCTTCTCTGTATATCAGTTGGATCAGAAAACTCATTTCCAAACTTCCTTTCCAATTTTCCTCGCAAATCATAAACCATGTTGAACAGCAAACTGACATCTCATTGAAGCTGCTCAATTTGTCTATCCTTTAGCACTATAGTATCTTCAAGTCGAATAATCTTGGCTTCTTTATGAATCAAATCTTGCTCAACCACAATTAGCCTTTTCTTCATCTCTCTCATGCTAACAAACTCATCATCATCATCACTTGAGTCATCATCAAACAACATTCTCACTGGTTCTTCAGGCCTCTTGCCACTAGAACTGCTAGGCATATCACAAGCAACATTAGATGGACCAGCCGATTCAGAGACACCAAGTGACATAACATCAACAGGCTCAGTGACAACACTTGTAACTTGAACATCAACAGGGGTGGCATCCATATCCGTTCTTTGAGTACCAGCATCAGACTCAAAGATATCTGCAGTGACGGTGGTGATATCAGCGATATCCTTCTCAATATCAAAATTATAAAGACCTTCATCGTCTTCATCAGTAATCACGGGTTGATCTTTGCCTTTTTCAATGTACATTCCGAGCCGTGGATCCCTCCTTTTCCGCTTCAAGGGTAGGGAATCAGGATCCTTAGGGTTTTCACTAGACTCTTCATTTGAAACCGAAAGATCAGAAGGAGGATTTCCCATCTTTTCAGTTATAGACTTCAATAACAGAGCCAAACTATCAGCAGAAATCACAGGTGGAGCAGTTGTAACGGCAGCAGTAACTTCAGCTTCAGGTGGAAGCTCTTCATCTTCATCAGAATCCCACATAATTTCAACACCTTCATCAGAGTCAATTGTCACAAACTCAGTATCAGGCTCATCTTCAACACCTCTCTGAACAACATGCTCTTTAGCAACAATAGCAATGGGAGGCCTAACATTTTCTTGAACAGGTAGAGCTACAGCATGATCAGCAGCAACATCTTCAGTCTCTGAGAATTGACCAAACTTCTCCAAAGGAATTAATCCTTCAAACTTCTTTTCAGTACCCTTCTTTGGAGTAAGAGCACCAAAACAAGAAGGACCCATCGGCTTCAACTCCAAAGTATTTCCAGATTTTACCAACTCTGGATAACTTGCATTGAAAATCATTTGCAGAAACCTCGGGTACATAAGAAATTTGTCCTTTCTGACTCCTAGCACATTTCTTTTCATAGCTTCCAAAACATATTTTGAATAGTTGAACGGTTCATTAGTTATCACACAGACCAGAGCAGCAGCCTGTGTACTGTTCAACTGATCAGTACCCCCTCTGTTCTCAGATATGCACAAGAGAAACATGTGCAACAAAAGCCTCCAATAAGGATGCACGAACTTCTTAACCAAAGGTGGATATCTTCCTTCATAACTCAGTCTAGGCAGGATAGCCTCAACTGTACCAGCTGGAACCTCTATTGAATCTGATTCTTGATCATTGAACTGTAACACTTCTCGAATTATCTGCTCTGACACAGTAACCGTCATTTTCTGTACTTCAGAGACAATAACTCCTTTCCCTTCAACTACCTCGATTTTCGCGTTTTTCCAGAACTCTTGAATAAGGCTTTCATAGATGACTGGATTATCTCGTAATGCGTGAACAATGCGGCAACTGTTGAGGCCCTTCATTAATGAAGTATACAATCTCCTATGCTTCTCTGGAGGAGGTGCTAAATATCCAGCCTGATTGTGCGTTGCAATGAACTTCAAATCCATGGTCTGCACAAAACGGAAGTGTATTACAAACATTTACACTCATATTTTCAAGACATTAAATTTCAAAGTCAACAACTCAGAATTTCCAAATATTGACTCGTGATCAGATACTATTGACTCGAAACCATGAGTCGCGACAAAAGTTCTTGAGTCGCAACCAAGAATCACAACCGAGATCTCGAGTCGAGACCCTGAGTCGAGATCTGGAGATCTCGAGTCACAATCACGAGGTTGCGACTCGCAATCAGCTGGTCTCGAGTCCTTATGCTTTGTCTGAGTCGAGATCACAAAAACACTTTGTCGTCCAAACTATTTGGATCAAATCCCCATAACATCATCAAAATAATTTGAAGACCAAAATATATTCAAATTAGGGTTCTTCAACATCTTCAAATCTTCATCAAAGTTTCATCAAATCTTCATAATACCTGCAGAACTTCAAAACAATCATCAACAAACCTTTAAATATCTATGAGTCGAGACCGGAAACACCAATAAAGATGACTCAAAACCGGAGATTTCAGTCGAAATTGAGTCGGAATCACGAAGAAACAGGATTCTTGGCCGGAACTTTGAGAGAGATTCTTGAATGTCTCGAGCGAGAAATGAGGTCTCGACTCGAGACCTTGAATTTATACTCAAACCCAACTAAATGGGCTTGGGCCGAGAACTGTTTGGGCTGAGAAATATGCAGACACTGTTTGGGCTGATATAACATGGATTTTCTTTGAAAAATTTATAATAATTCCAATTAAGTCAAACCCATTAAGCAAGCATTTTAATAATTATAACCCATTAGACTTCCCGAGCATGATTTGCAAAAACCTAAAAACAAAAATAAATAATAATAAAAAATATTATTTACAAAAATAAATTAGGAAAATTACGAAGATTACTCAGGGATCAAATCACAAGGTTTCGGGCTTGACTTCACTTATCAACACTGATCTACTACCGAATGATCTAGACGATTGCCAGTATATTTGTCCACCTAAACTCATTTTCCCAGACCTGTTCCATATAACTGCCTGTAACGTATTTTATCATGTTTTAGTTTCTTATTAATGAACACCCAAACAAATACTAATCAAATCCCGGAAATATAAGCAACACATTCTATCATGTCTGTAGCATCCCTACCACATATTTCACAAGTCCAATCCAGATCTCTGAAATCTTAACTGGGAATAGGTTGAGAAGAGAACAGAATAGATCTTTTGCAGAGATGGTATAATATACAGATCAAATGAGCTTTTCTCAATTTGATATAGGTTTAATTTGGGTTTCTTTTGGGCACTAGAGGGCCTCTTTCGGGTGTATAAATGATCTACAGAGCGACAACGTACAACTAGGTCAGCATGTATCTGGATGCAGCAGAAGCTGACGTTGCCTAGCACCTCCAGGTCAGCATGTATCTGGATGCAGCAGAGGAGGTACACGACTTTTTCAGAGAAGATTTCAGAGTCAGATCAAAATTGTGTGTATCGGGACAACATTCAAACATTCAAATAGATATGAACTAATTCCAAGTGATTTTCTTTCATGGGGTCATGTACTATTTTAGTTCTAAACAGAAACAGCCAATTTCTTCAGTCTAAAGAATAGAGCCTACCAACATATCAATACTAGAGCCAAACTGTTTCGATACTGGTCTTACATGAGTCAGCCCTTGACCATTATGTGAAAATTCATTTCATTTCCCAGTCATGCAACGCCTCTTTTTGGATTTTTTTAATATATATTTTTTTTAATGTTTTTGTGTTTTTGTATTTTTCTCCCCCTAAATTTGTGCATAAATAAAAACTACCTAAGAATAGAAAACTTTATGAACAAATTTACCTACGAAACACAAACATGCTCAGTCAGTGAAACGGATCATTTTCAGAAAATCCACAAGCACTCTGAATTTCGAGCTGCTGACAGGTTGGTGAACAAATCGGCAGCATTTGCATCTGTGTCGATTTGTTCAAGAGTAATGAGACCTCTGTCGAAGCAATCTCGAATGAAATGAACTTTTATGTCAATGTGCTTGGTTTTGGAGTGAAAAACAGGATTTCGAACAATTTGAATTGCAGCATCATTATCGCAGTAAATAGTAGTGTTAAGATAAGTCAAACCATAGTCCTGCAATTGATGTTGCATCCACACCACTTGAGAACAAGAAGCAGAAGCAGCAACATACTCAGCTTCAGCTGTAGATATCGCCACTGTTTGTTGTTTCTTGCATTGCCAAGAAATGAGCCTGTCGCCCAAAAATTGACATCCAGCCGATGTAGATTTCCTGTCACTGTCAGTACCTCCAAAGTTGCTGTCAGAGAAAGCAAACAAGTCAAAATTGGAATCCCTCGGATACGACAGACCAAACCGGGGGCGGCCTTTAAGGTACCGAAAGATTCTTTTAACAGCAATAAGATGAGAAGTTTTAGGATTAGCCTGATATCGTGCACAGTTGCAGACGGCAAACATGATATCCGGACGACTTGCTGTGAGATACATCAACGACCCGATCATAGACCTATACTGACGTTGATCTACAGAATCTCCTTCTTCATCTTCAGTCAAAAGCGGTCTCTCTGCCATTGGTGTTTCAGCAGGCTTTGCGTCCGTAAACTTGAATTTTGCCAGCACGTCATCCACATACTTCCCTTGATGGATAAGAATCCCTTGAGAACTCTGCTTGACTTGTAGACCCAGAAACAGTGTCATTTCCCCAAGAGCACTCATTTCAAATTTCTTCTTCATAACTCCTTCAAATTCCTTGCAAAGATCCTCACTCGTAGACCCGAAGATAATATCATCGACATAAATCTGAACTAAGATTTGATCCTTGCCCACTTTCTTGATAAACAGAGTCTGGTCTATCGTGCCACATGTGTACCCATGAGCCAAAAGATGCTCAGTTAATGTAGCATACAAAGCTCGTGGAGCTTGGTGTAATCCGTACAGCGCCTTGTCTAGCTTGTATGCATACTCTGGATGGTCTGGATGCACAAATCTTGGTGGCTGCTCAACAAAGATTTCTTCCTTCACATCTCCATAGAGAAACGCAGTCTTGACATCCATCTGATATACAGTGAACCCCATGTACGACGCGTAGGCTAAGAAGATCCGGATGGCTTCAAGTCGTGCAACCGGAGCATATACTTCATCATAGTCCAGACCTTCAATTTGTCGAAATCCCTGAACCACCAGCCTTGCTTTGTTACGAACAATGACCCCTGCAGAATCTTGCTTGTTCCGAAATACCCATCTAGTTCCAAGTTTACGCTTTCCCTTTGGCAACTTGACGAGTTTCCATACTCCAAGCTTCTCAAACTGGTTCAGCTCTTCGTGCATAGCATCTGCCCAGCCTGGTTCCTGCAAAGCTATATCAACAGTTTTAGGTTCGATTTGAGAAAGATAGCAAGAATATAGGCAAGTATTGATGGTTCCCGATTGACTCCTGGTCAAAATTCCTGCATTTACAGGACCAATCACATTCTCTATTGGGTGATTGCGTTGAACACTCGTAGGTATCGCCAAATCAGGTACGATCTCTTCTTCAGTGGTGGTGTTGCTATACTCCCCCTCATTTAATGCTGCAGAACTATGAACCAAAGGAGTGGTAACGATGCACTCTTCAGGAATAGGTTCAGGGAATAATGCAGATTCAGAACTTCTTGATGCAGATCCACTAGTTGAACCACCTTCAGGGGATCGATTAAACGTTTGCGGAGGCATAGGATGCTGTGTAAACATCATTCCCGGCGGATCAATCGTATGATGCCTCACGCTTTCTTGCATCTGTTCTTCGTCTTCAGTGTCATCAAAGGACAATGGTTGTTTGGGAATGGACACACCTGCATCTGAAAAATCACTTGACAAAATGTTAAACGACTTAAACAATTCAGAATAATCGTATAACCAATCTGGACCGACTCTAGCATCCGTAGCATTCTCTTCAAGCCACTCAATGTTGCACGACTCGACGACCTTTTTAGTTACTTTGTTGTATACTCTATAAGCAGAGCCCTTAGCATATCCAACAAAAAAACATTCGTCCCCTTTGACCTCAAACTTTCCATTGGAGTCCATGAGTAGTAATACACATGGACAACCAATAATACGAAAGTGTGAAACCGAAGGTTTACGTCCCTCCAGAATCTCATAAGGTGTTTTCATATGACGTTTGTTTACTAAAGCATGATTTTGGATGTAACAAGCCGTGCTAACAGCTTCGGCCCAAAAGAAGCTAGGAAGCTTCGAATCAGCCAGCATAGTTCGTGCAGCCTCAATGAGAGTACGATTCCTTCTTTCAGCTACTCCATTTTGTTGAGGAGTTCGTGGCGCACTGTACTGACGATCAATTCCCTTATCAATGCAGAAAGTATCCAAAGTAATGTTCTTGAATTCTGTCCCATTGTCCGATCAAATGACCTTCACCTTAGCACTCGCTTGATTTTCAACCAGAGTGATGAATTGTTTCACCAAGACAGCAGTTTCATTTTTATGACTGAGAAAGTACACCCAGGTGTAGCATCGACGATTACAAGACAATAAGCTTTCTTCCCAATACTCAGCACATTCACTGGACCAAAAAGATCCATGTGAAGTAGCTCAAGTACAGCTTTTGTCGAAGGAGCTGGTTTAGCCTTATGAGGTTTTCGATGAGCTTTTCCTTTTGCACAAGCAACACATTTCTCCACTAACATAAAATCCTTGATTGGAAGATCACGTACCAGTTGACCTTTAGCTAGACGATTTAAGTTCTTCATGTTCACATGCCCAAGGTGACGATGCCACAGTAGACCATCATGTTCTGAAATCTTTGAGAATAGGCAAGTAATCTCTTCACACGGTTTCTTGTTCATATCAATTACATATGCATTTCCTTTTCTCTCAGCTGTCATTAAGAACCAGTCTTCTGGAATTATAATTCCAGGTTTAAGAACGTGACATCCCTTTTTCGTGAAATGAACCGAGTTTCCACGATCACAAATCTGAGAAATGCTCAAAAGATTATGTTTCAGTTCTGGAACGTAATTAACATTTTCGAAGCTTAAGACGCCGTTTCGAACTGTTCCTTTTAATGTGATTCTGCCTGACTCTCCTCCCGCAAATGAGACATATCCTCCATTAAACTCTTTGACATTCACCAGTTGGGATAAGTCTCATGTCATGTGCCTGGAACAACCACTATCCATGTACCAAAGGCGCACGGTAGTCCTCCACAGCTGTTCCTGCACGATTAGCGGGATTAGTTAGATTTAGGAA